>NC_064572.1:5451280-5568602 GCF_937001465.1 Orcinus orca
ATCCATTCATCTGATGATGGGCACTTAGGTTGTTTCCACCTCCGGGCTATTGTAAATAGAGCTGCAATGAACATTTTGGTACATGACTCTTTTGGAATTTTGGTTTTCTCAGGGTATATGCCCAGTAGTGGGATTGCTGGGTCATATGGTAGTTCTATTTGTAGTTTTTTAAGGAACCTCCATACTGTTCTCCATAGTGGCTGAACCAATTCACATTCCCACCAGCAGTGCAAGAGTGTTCCCTTTTTTCCACACCCTCTCCAGCATTTACTGTTTCTAGATTTTTTGATGATGGCCATTCTGACTGGTGTGAGATGATACCTCATTGTAGTTTTGATTTGCATTTCTCTAATGATTAATGATGTTGAGCATTCTTTCATGTGTTTGTTGGCAGTCTGTATATCTTCTTTGGAGAAATGTCTATTTAGGTCTTCTGCCCATTTTTGGATTGGGTTGTTTGTTTTTTTGTTATTGAGCTGCATGAGCTGCTTGTAAATTTTGGAGATTAATCCTTTGTTGGTTGCTTCATTTGCAAATATTTTCTCCCATTCTGAGGGTTGTGTTTTGGTCTTGTTTATGGTTTCCTTTGTTGTGCAAAAGCTTTGAAGTTTCATTAGGTCCCATTTGTTTATTTTTGTTTTTATTTCCATTACTCTAGGAGGTGGGTCAGAAAGGATCTTGCTGTGATTTATGTCATAGAGTGTTCTGCCTATGTTTTCCTCTAAGAGTTTGATAGTTTCTGGCCTTACATTTAGGTCTTTAATCCATTTTGAGCTTATTTTGTGTATGGTGTTAGGGAGTGATCTAATCTCATACTTTTACATGTACCTGTCCAGTTTTCCCAGCACCACTTATTGAAGAGGCTATCCTTTCTCCACTGTACATTCCTGCCACCTTTATCAAAGATAAGGTGTCCATATGTGCGTGGGTTTATCTCTGGGCTTTCTATCCTGTTCCATTGATCTATCTTTCTGTTTTTGTGCCAGTACCATACTGTCTTGATTACTGTAGCTTTGTAGTATAGTCTGAAGTCAGGGAGCCTGATTCCTCCAGCTCCTGTTTTCATTCTCAAGATTGCTTTGGCTATTCGGGGTCTTTTGTGTTTCCATACAAATTGTGAAATTTTTTGTTCTAGTTCTGTGAAAAATGCCAGTGGTAGTTTGATAGGGATTGCATTGAATCTGTAGATTGCTTTGGGTAGTAGAGTCATTTTCACAATGTTTATTCTTCCAATCCAAGAACATGGTATATCTCTCCATCTATTTGTATCATCTTTAATTTCATCAGTGTCTTATGATTTTCTGCATATAGGTCTTTTGTCTCCTTAGGTAGGTTTATTCCTAGATATTTTATTCTTTTTGTTGCAATGGTAAATGGGAGTGTTTTCTTGAGTTCACTTTCAGATTTTTCATCATTAGTATATAGGAATGCCAGAGATTTCTGTGCATTAATTTTGTATCCTGCCACTTTACCAAATTCATTGATTAGCTCTAGTAGTTTTCTGGTAGCATCTTTAAGATTCTCTATGTATAGGATCATGTCATCTGCAAACAGTGACAGCCTTACTTCTTCTTTTCCGATTTGGATTCCTTTTATTTCCTTTTCTTCTCTGATTGCTGTGGCTAAAACTTCCAAAACTATGTTGAGTAAGAGTGGTGAGAGTGGGCAACCTTGTCTTGTTCCTGATCTTAGTGGAAATGCTTTCAGTTTTTCACCATTGAGGATGAGGTTTGCTGTGGGCTTGTCATATATGGCCTTTATTATGTTGAGGAA
Organism: Orcinus orca; assembly: GCF_937001465.1. Classification (NCBI taxonomy): domain Eukaryota; kingdom Metazoa; phylum Chordata; class Mammalia; order Artiodactyla; family Delphinidae; genus Orcinus; species Orcinus orca. The sequence continues at coordinate 5,453,054 of NC_064572.1, forward strand.
AGTTCCCTCTATGCCTACTTTCTGCAGGGTTTTTATCATAAATGGGTGTTGAATTTTGTCAAAAGCTTTCTCTGCATCTATTGAGATGATCATATGGTTTTTCTCCTTCAATTTGTTAATATGGTTTATCACATTGATAGATTTGCATATATTGAAGAATCCTTGCATTCCTGGAATAAACCCCACTTGATCATGGTGTATGATCCTTTTAATGTGCTGTTGGATTCTGTTTGCTAGTATTTTGCTGAGGATTTTTGCATCTATGTTCTTCAGTAATATTGGCCTGTAGTTTTCTTTCTTTGTGACATCCTTGTCTGGTTTTGGTATCAAGGTGATGGTGGCCTTGTAGAAGGAATTTGGGAGTGTTCCTCCCTCTGCTATATTTTGGAAGAGTTTGAGAAGGATAGGTGTTAGCTCTTCTCTAAATGTTTGATAGAATTCGCCTGTGAAGCCATCTGGTCCTGGGCTTTTGTTTGTTGGAAGATTTTTAATCACATTTTCAATTTCAGTGCTTGTGATTTGTCTGTTCATATTTTCTATTTCTTCCTGATTCAGTCTTGGCAGGTTGTGCATTTCTAAGAATTTGTGCATTTCATCCAGATTGTCCATTTTATTGGCATAGAGTTGCTTGTAGTAATCTCTCATGATCCTTTTTATCTCTGCAGTGTCAGTTGTTACCTCTCCTTTTTCATTTCTAATTCTATTGATTTGAGTCTTCTCCCTTTTTTTCTTGATGAGTCTGGCTAGCGGTTTATCTATTTTGTTTATCTTCTCAAAGAACCAGCTTTTAGTTTTATTGATCTTTGCTATTGTTTCCTTCATTTCTTTTTCATTTATTTCCGATCTGATTTTTATGATTTCTTTCCTTCTGCTAGCTTTGGGTTTTTTTGTTCTTCTTTCTCTAATTGCTTCAGGTGCAAGGTTAGGTTGTTTATTCGAAATGTTTCCTGCTTCTTAAGGTGGGGTTGTATTGCTATAAACTTCCCCCTTAGAACTGCTTTTGCTGCATCCCACAGGTTTTGGGTCGTTGTGTCTCCATTGTCATTTGTTTCTAGGTATTTTTTGATTTCCTCTTTGATTTCTTCAGTGATCACTTCATCATTAAGTAGTGTATTGTTTAGCCTCCATGTGTTTGTATTTTTTACAGATCTTTTCCTGTAATTGATATCTAGTCTCATGGCGTTGTGGTCAGAAAAGATACTTGATACAATTTCAATTTTCTTAAATTTACCAAGGCTTGATTTGTGACCCAAGATATGATCTATCCTGGAGAATGTTCCATGAGCACTTGAGAAAAATGTGTATTCTGTTGTTTTTGGATGGAGTGTCCTATAAATATCAATTAAGTCCATCTTGTTTAATGTATCATTTAAAGCTTGTGTTTCCTTATTTATTTTCATTTTGGATGATCTGTCCATGGGTGAAAGTGGGGTGTTTAAGTCCCCTACTATGAATGTGTTACTGCCGATTTCCCCTTTTATGGCTGTTAGCATCTGCCTTATGTATTGAGGTGCTCCTATGTTGGGTGCATAAATATTTAAAATTGTTATATATTCTTCTTGGATCGATTCCTTGATCATTATGTAGTGTCCTTCTTTGTCTCTTTTAAGAGTCCTTATTTTAAAGTCTATTTTGTCTGATATGAGAATTGCTACTCCAGCTTTCTTTTGGTTTCCATTTGCATTGAATATCTTTTTCCATCCCCTTACTATCAGTCTGTATGTGTCTCTAGGTCTGAAGTGGGTCTCTTGTAGACAGCATATATAAGGGTCTTGTTTTTGTATCCATTCAGCTAATCTGTGTCTTTTGGTGGGAGCATTTAGTCCATTTACATTTAAGGTAATTATCGGTATGTACCTTCCTATTCCCATTTTCTAAATTATTTTGGGTTTGTTATTGTAGGTCTTTTCCTTCTCTTGTGTTTCTTGTCTAGAGAAGTTCCTTTAGCATTTGTTGTAAAGCTGGTTTGGTGGTGCTGAACTCTCTCAGCTTTTGCTTGTCTGTAAAGGTTTTAATTTCTCCATCAAATCTGAATGAGATCCTTGCTGGGTAGAGTATTCTTGGCTGCAGGTTTTTCTCCTTCATCACTCTCAGTATGTCCTGCCACTCCCTTCTGGCTTGTAGGGTTTCTGCTGAGAGATCAGCTGTTAACCTTATGGGGATTCCCTTATGTGTTATTTGTTGTTTTTCCCTTGCTGCTTTTAATATGCTTTCTTTGTATTTAATTTTTGAAAGTTTGATTAATATGTGTCTTGGCATATTTCTCCTTGTATTTATCCTGTATGGGACTCTCTGTGCTTCCTGGCCTTGATTAACTATTTCCTTTCCCATATTAGGGAAGTTTTCAACTATAATCTCTTCAAATATTTTCTCGGTCACTTTCTTTTTCTCTTCTTCTTCTGGAACCCCTATAATTTGAATGTTGGTGCGTTTAATGTTGTCCCAGAGGTCTCTGAGACTGTCCTCAGTTCTTTTCATTCTTTTTTCTTTATTCTGTTCTGCAGTAGTTATTTCCACTATTTTATCTTCCAGGTCACTTATCTGTTCTTCTGCCTCAGTTATTCTGCTATTGATCCCATCTAGAGTACTTTTAATTTCATTTATTGTGTTGTTCATTGTTGCTTGTTTCATCTTTATTTCTTCTAGGTCCTTGTTAACTGTTTCTTGCATTTTGTCCATTCTAGTTCCAAGATTTTGGATCATCCTTACTATCATTATTCTGAATTCTTTTTCAGGTAGACTGGCTATTTCCTCTTCATTTGTTAGGTCTGGTGCATTTTTATCTTGCTCCTTTATCTGCTGTGTGTTTTTCTGTCTTCTCATTTTGCTTATCTTACTGTGTTTGGGGTCTCCTTTTTGCAGACTGCAGGTTTGTAGTTCCTGCTGTTTTTGATGTCTGTCTCCAGTGGCTAAGGTTGGTTCAGTGGGTTGTGTAGGCTTCCTGGTGGAGGGGACTAGTGCCTGTGTTCTGGTGGATGAGGCTGGATCTTGTCTCTCTAGTGGGCATGTTCATGTCTGGTGGTGTGTTTTGGGGTGTCTGTGGCCTTATTATGATTTTTGGCAGCCTCTCTGCTAATGGGTGGGGTTGTGTTCCTGTTTTGCTAGTTGTTTGGCATAGGTTGTCCAGCACTGTGGCTTGCTGGTTGTTGAGTGAAGCTGGGTGCTGCTGTTAAGATGGAGGTCTCTGGGAGATTTTCGCCATTTGATATTATGTGGAGCTGGGAGGTCTCTTGTTGACCAGTGTCCTGAAGTTGGCTCTCCTACCTCAGAGGCAGAGCCCTGACTCCTGGCTGGAGCACCAAGAGCCTTTCATCCACACAGCTCAGAATAAAAGGGAGAAAAAGTAGAGAGAATTAGTAGAAGTATGAGGAAAGAAAGAAGGAAAGGAGGGAAGGAAGGAAGGAAGGAAGGAAGAAAGATAGAAAGAAAGAAAGAAACAAAGAAGGAAAGAAGGCAAGAAGGAAAGAAAGGAAGGAGAGAGGGAGGAAGGAAGGAAGGAGGGAAAGAAGGAAGAAAGACAGACAGAAAGAAGATACAGTAAAAATAAAATATAATAAAGTTATTGAATTAAAAAATTCTTATTTAGAAAAAAAAAAAAGGGACAGATAGAACCTTAGGACAAATGTTGGAAGCAAAGCTATACAGACAAAATCTTACACAGAAACATACACCCTCACTAAAAGAGGTAAAGGGGAAAAATCATAAATCTTGCTGTCAGAGACCACCTCCTCAATTTGGGATGATTCGTTGTCTAAAGGAGGGAAGGAAGGAAGGAAAGAAAGAAAGAAAGAAAGAACGAAGGTAAAGTATAATAACGTTATTAAAATTAAAATTAATTATTAAGAAAAAAATTTAAAAAAAAAACATGGACGGACAGAACCCTAGGACAAATGGTGGAAGCAAGACTATACAGACAAGATCTCACACAGAAGCATACACATACACATTCACAAAAAGAGGAAAAGGGAAAAAAAATCATAGATCTTGCTCCTAAAGTCCACTTCCTTAATTTGGGATGATTGGTTGTCTATTCATGTAGTCCACAGATGCAGGGTACATCAAGTTGATTGTGGAGCTTTAATCCGCTGCTTCTGAGGCTGCTGGGAGAGATTTCCCTTTCTCTTCTTTGTTCTCACAGCTCCCAGGGGCTCAGCTTTGGATTTGGCCCTGCCTCTGCGTGTAGGTCGCTGGAGGGCGTCTGTTTTTTGCTCAGACAGGACGGGGTTAAAGGAGCCACTGATTCGGGGGCTCTGGCGCACTCAGGCCGGCGGGGAGGGAGGGGTATGGAGTGTGGAGCGGGCCTGCAGCAGCAAAGGCTGGCGTGACTTTGCACCAGCCTGAGACCTGCCGTGTGTTCTCCCGGGGAAAACAAGGGCTTAATTCTAAAGTATACAAACAGCTCATACAACTCAAAAAAGAAAAAAAAAAGAAAAAAAATAGGCAGAATTTTAGAAGGTCTAAATAGACATTTCTCCAAGGACATACAGATGGCCAAGAGGCACCTGAAAAGATGCTCCACATCGCTAATTATTAGAGAATGCAAATCAAAACTACAGTGAGTTATCACCTCGTAGTGGTCAGAATGGCCATCATTAAAATGTCTAGAAATAACTGCTGGAAGGGGTGTGGAGAAAAGGGAACCCTCCTACACTACTGGTGGGAATGTAAATTGATGCAGCCACTATGGAATACAGTATGGAGGTTCCTCAAAAACTAAAAATAGAATTACCATATGAACCAGTAATCCCACTCCTGGGCACACATCCAGACAAAACTATAATTTGAAAAGATACATGCACCACAGCATTCAAAGCAGCACTATTCACAATAGCCAAGACACGGAAGCAACCTGAATGTCCCTCAACAGATGAATGGATATAGAAGATGTGGTACATATATACAATGGAGTATTACTCAGCCATAAAACAGAATGAAATAATGCCATCTGCAGCTACATGGATGGACCTAGAGATTATCATACAAAGTGAAGTAAGTCAGAGAACAACACATACCATATCATATCACTTATATGTGGATTATAAAATGAGACCCAAATGAACCTATCTACAGAACAAAACACACTCACAAATATAGAAAACAGACTTGTGGTTGTCAAGGGGAAGACAGGGGAGAGGGATGGATTGGGAGTTTGGGATTACTAGATGCAAATTATTATATATAGGATGGATAGACAAGGTCTTTCTGCACAGCACAGGGAACTGTATTCAATATGCTGTAATTAACCATAATGGAAAAGAATATGAAAAATATGTAAATATGTATGTTTGTATATATGAATCACTTTGCTGTATGGTAGAAATTAACAGAACATTGTAGGAGCACGGACACTCCCGTCAGACTCAAGGTGACCTCTGGAGCCAGGACAGAGGCCTGGCCTCTCTGTGGGCAGGCGAACCCACACTGCACAGGCCCTGGTGCAGTGACCGTTCTGTGGGGTCAGCTGTGTGCACGCAGGTCAGCCAGTGTCTGTGTGTCTCAGCCTGTAACCACAGACCACACTGTCCTGCTCTGCTCACAAGAGCGAGGCCAATGGAGGGACAACAGGGGTGGGAACAAAGCCGGGTCATGGTCCAGCTGGGTGAGAAGGGGTCCAAGGAGCGAGAGCCCGGCTGCCCTTGCCTGGTGAGCCGAGAGCTGACATCCACCCTGTGGGCAGCTCGTCTCCCCACGTCCCGAGGTAAGGCTGCCTTTCCTGCACCCTGGGCAGTGTCATGCCTGTGTATAGAGCAGGACGCACAGCAGTGTACGCAGCAGGCCTGATGCCTGTCCTTGCCATGTACTTGGGGGCTTGCTGAGGGTGGAACATCCTGACAGAACACGGGCCAAACTCGGGAAGGATGTAGGGGTGAAGCCTTTGGGATCCTCTGGAGGGGATCCTCACCTGCCTGCACAGGTGGACTGAGGACACTGACCAAGGGTGGGCAGGTGGGGAGACCCAGAAGGGTACTAGGACTTCCCAATATAAAGGACTTCCCTTTCTTCCCTGTTGTGGATGACTTGGATGTGGTAGAAACAGCGGGATTTTGGAAGTTCAATTTTCCACATCATTCCACCAAAAAAAACTGTTAGAAATAATAAATGAATTCAGTAAAGACACAAAATCAGTACACACAGCTCAACTGTATTTCTAAACATTAATAATGGACCAACAGAAAGAGAAAAAAAAACCCTATTTCCAACTGCATCAAAAAGAACAAAATACCAAGGAATAAATTTAACTGAGGATGTGAAAGACCTGAAAACTTTAAGACACTCATGAAGACATTGAAGAAGACACAAGTCGGTGGAAAGACTCACCGTGCTCATGGAATGCAAGAATTACTGTTGCTAAAATGTCCGTTCTACCCAAAGCGGTGCACACAGGGAAGGCAGGCCGTCCTGAAGTTGCAATGGTGTTTTTCACAGAAATGGAGCAAATCCTCCTAAGATGTGTGTGGAGCAACAAAGGACCAGAAAGAGCCAAGGTGACCCTGAGAAAGGAGAACAGGCCGAAGGTATCACCCTCCCTGACTTCACACTTCATCACGAAGCTACAGTCCCCAAAACAGTGTGGAACTGGCTCAAAACAGGTGCACAGACCAGAGGGACGGGACGGAGAGCCCAGAACCCACCCCGCACGGTGGGGGGGGTGGGGAGGGGGCCGTTAAGTTACGACAAGGTGGCCAGGGACATACCGAGAGGAAGGGCAGCCCCACGGTAAACGGTGCAGGGAAGACTGCACACCCCATAACCAATGCGGCTCCACCGCACACCAGCCTGACCAAAAACCCAACTTTGCACACCAAGCTCTTCCTGGGTCGCATGAAGACGGAATCCCGCAGCCGCCAGTCGCCCCCAGGAAGTTTCTCCACACTGTTCCTCACTGTCTCCTCACCTGTTCCTCCGGTGTCGCCTGCATCCTCAGGAAACCCAGCTCCCGTCAGCGTGGACGCAGCCCCACGTTGTCCTGAAGCTGAAACCCCAGCGAGTCCTTGAGGAGACCGAGCACCCGTCAGCAGCCACAACCCTGCGGTGCCTGAGTAGACACAACTCCCCTCAGCTGCGCTCAGAGCTGGGTCCGCGGGGAAGGCGCACGCGCTGAGGGTCAGAGAGGCGGGCTCAGCACCACCCTGTGGTCGGTGCGGGAAGTGCAGGCCGCCCCTCCCTCACGGGTCACTGGAGACAGCGAGTCATGTGTGACCCAGGACTAGTCCTGTCTTTCCTGGAGGCCTCAGATAGATGGGGAGGGAGGAAGGGGAAGAGGGCGGATTCTGCTTAAACCTAACTCTAACCCCGACCACTCTCACCACTTTCATTCAACATGATCGAGGAAGTCCTAGACACAGTAATTACATGAGAAAAAGAAATAAAAGGAATCCAATGGCAGAGGAAAAAGTAAAACTGTCACTGTTTGTAGATGAGATGATGTTTTATATTTCATTTATTTATTTATTTATTCATTCACTTATTCTGGTTGCGCTGGGTCTTAGTTGTGTCAGGTGAGCTCCTTAGTAGCGGCAGGCAGGCTTCTTAGTTGTGGCATGCGAACTCTTAGTTGTGGTATGCATGTGGGATCTAGTTCCCTGACCAGGGATCGAACCCAGGCCCCCTGCATTGGGAACGCGGAGTCTTAACCACTTTACCACTGGGGAAGTCCCGACATGATGTTTTATATAGAAAATTCTAAAGATGACCCTCCAAAACAAATAGAATTCATTGGAAAATTCAGTTAAGTTGCAGGATACAAAATTAACCTACAGAAATCAGTTGCATCTCTATCCACTGGCAACAAACTTTCAGAATGAGAAATTAAGAAAACAAACCCATTGACAATGGTATTAACAAAAATGAAATACCTAGGAATACATCTAACCCAGGAGGTAAAAGACCTGTACTCAGAAAACTCGAAGACACTGATGAAAGAAATTGGAGACGACACAGACAAATGGACAGATATAATGTGTTCATGGATTGGAAGAATTCATATTGTTAAAATGATTCCACACCCCAGAGCAATCTAGAGATTTGATGCCATTCTTATCAAAATACCAGTGGAATTTTATGAGAACTAGAACAAAGAATTCTAATATGTGTAAGGAAACAGAAAAGAACCTGAATAGTCAATACGATCTTAAGAAAGAAGCACAAACTTGGACATATCACACTCCCTGTTTCAAACTATACTACATATCTAGAATAATCAAGACAGTATGGTATAGGAACAAAAGAAATACACATAGATCCATGGAACAGAATGGAGAGCCCCAAAATAAATATAGGCATATATGGTCAATTCATCTATGACAACAGAGGTGAGACTATACAATGGGGAAAAGACAGCCTCTTCGATGAATGGTGGTGGGAAAACTGGACAACTACATGCACAAGAATCAAACTGGAATCCTTTCTTATACCACCTACACAAGCCACCTCGAAATGAATCAAATACTTCAATGTAAGACCTGAAGCCATAAAGCTCCTCAAAGAAAACATAAGCAGTCTGGTCTTTGACATCTGTCTTAGCAATATTTTCTGGATCTCTCTCCCCAAGCAAGGGGAACAAAAGCAGAATAAACCAATGGGACTCCACCCAACTTTAAAGGTTTTCAATGGCAAAGGAAACCATCCACAAAATGAAGAGGCAGCCTACTGAATGTGAGAAAATAGTTGCAAACAATATGTCTGAAGAAGGGTTCATATCCAAAATAGATGAAGAACCACACAACTGAACCTCCAAAAACCAAAAACCCAATTAAAACTTGGGACCGAACATTTTTCCAAAGAGTACGTACAGATGGCCAAGAGATATATGAAACTATGACCAATATCACTTATCATCAGGGAAACGCATATCAAAAGAACAATGAGATTATCACCTCACACCTAAAAACTTGGCTATCGTCCGAAAGACAACAAATAACAAGCCTTGGCGAGGATGAGGAGAACCCTCACGCATTCTCTTGGGAATGTTCATTGGTGCAGCCACTGTGGAAAACAGTACAGAGGTTCCTCAAGAAATTAAAAATAGAACTACCATATGATTCAGGAATTACACTTGGGGGTATCTTTCCGAACGAAACAAAAACACGAATTCAAAAAGATATACACAGAGAGATCAGTTCGGTGCTTTATGACCACCTAGAGGGGTGGGATAGGGAGGGTGGGAGGGAGGGAGACGCAAGAGGGAAGAGATATGGGAACATATGTATATGTATAACTGATTCACTTTGTTATAAAGCAGAAACTAACACACCATTGTAAAGCAATTATACTCCAATAAAGATTTAGAAAAAAATATAAGAAAACAAAAAATATGGGAATGCATCTAAATCACGTCTACAATGGACACTTAGGTTTATCTCGTATGTCTGAACCACAGTTACTCCTTTTAGACAATAAAATGCATTCCCCTCCTCAATGCCAAAGCAGATGTACAATTCATATCCAAAAGACCACAAAACAGGCCACTTTGCTCAGTAAAATTTACGTTAAACCATGTATAAGCCAGAGTGACTTCCTCACACCTCAATACATGATGAGTTTTTTTTCCCTCTTGATTACAAGTCTTTCAATAGAAAGCATTGATGATCAAAATGTCAATCCCTCAGTGCCAGAATGAATCAGCTGTTTGGCCCACGTGTAGATCATGTCCCTCAGCGCTAGGCCTCCTTTATATTTGCCTAGTTAATCCACGTTGGGGGAATACTGAGCAGGTATCGTGAACATGCTCAGAGGAATGTTAATGAGAAAACGCTTTATACAGGCCATACATTTTATTATTCATACCCAACTGTCACACAAGCATTGCACATGTGCTTTTAGCAGTAGACCTAAAGCAAACAGTGATACATCATGAGTAGTTACATTGTCATAACTTCACTAGTTAGTTTTCCTTTCCTCTTAAACATCAGGGCAAAATGAAGCCAACACAGTAACTTTCATAAATACACACTTCCATACAGAGGTGTCATTTATCCAACTGTTCCAAGTCCTAAGTAGTTTGAGGGGAAGGACTTCCCTCTGTCTGGAAAACACAGATCAAAGCCAGTAACAAAAAAACACAAAAACATTATAACCATATTCACCAGTTCACTCAGTAACCAATCCTTCTGTTAACTTCTTATGAAGCCATCCGATTCTCCATTAAGATTTTTCATTTCTTACCCAGTGTGGCATTATGATATGAAATTTATCAGAGACCTGTGCTTGCCAAAAGGTCCTTCACATAGATCTTCTTGAAGATGGAGCACTTTTGCAAAGTGTTAGAGCACAACAGTAACTATCTCTAAATCACATAAAGACTTAAAAGGTCATGGTTAAACATTTGACCACAATGTAAATGACAAAACAAACCATTATTGCTGTTACATACAACATTTAAAAATAACTAGAATTATGACTGATAAAATTTTACCAGGACATACAAGCTTTTTAGGAATTCCATGTAATTTAACATCCTAATCAAACATTTCTCTCTGAGATGGCTCAAGGGCCTTCGAAAGCAGCTCAAAGTTAGCTGGAGATCAAAAGAACTATTAGAATTGGCCAAACAACACTTATTCACTGAACAAAATACAGATCACAGACATAGGCAAAGGAACTCACAAGCTGTTCACAATCAAAAGCAGCATTCCAAGGAATCTTTGGAGGGAGAAACCAAATCCAGGCTTGCCCTAACCCACTTCCAACAAAATCCATCTTAGAAAATCCTGGTCATGCACAACTCTTTCCTCAGTGATCCCTTTGCACAAATGCTCATCACCTTCTGTATCCATCTTATGTTGCCCCTTATTTTTTTCTGCATTCAGACACAACCAGCTCTACTACAAAGGAACTTTCTTTTCTCTTTATACCGTCAGCCTGTTACCTAGCTACTCAGTTTCTTTATTACATAGCTTCATAAATGCTTGAACATATGGAACTTCTTTTGTCTTTCTCTTCCTGTGACAAAAGAACTCTAGCTGAATGTGGTATAGTCATTTAGGCTCCCACTCAAAGACCACCATTCCTCATTTTTCAACAATGTATCCATACATATGCCAGACAAATTACAATAGAATTTCATTCTTTTCTTAGTCTTAGGTTTACAACTATAGGTTGACCAGTCTGCCAGGATTTTGCCCATTGGCTATCACATGGAACTGAAGAAGAAGCACTTCTTATGCTTGAACCATAGAACACCCACACACGGACAAAAACAAAACAAAATCCTAAACACCAACGGAAGCCTCAAACCAAAGGAACCAGAAACCAAACAGAAACCAAAAACCAAACAGCACAAGACTCAAATCATCTTCCAAGTCTCAACTTAGCCTGTGACCTCTGTCCAAGGGGTGCACCTTCCAAATGAGATTTCCTGGAATGAAAAGTCACCCAAATGGGAACCAAGGTTCCCCCAAATGTACAGGGTTAAAAGGACCTCAGACTGCATGCCAGGGGAGTTACCACACGCTGGCTGAGGTGCTGAAACATCCCAAATGCTATTTTCCTGGTGCCCCAAAATAATCCCTGGGAGTAGGACATTCAGGGCAGCCCAGGCAGGAGGAAGAGAGAAACGTCCTCAAGGTAAAGACGGCCTGGGCAGCTGCTAGGGAGGTCCCTCTTCCACCATCTATTCCTGCCCCAGAGTTCTAACTGCTGGGATGACTGGGACACAGTCTTTCCAGGCAAGGGTCCCAGGCGGTCTGGCCTCTAAAGGAATCCTCCAACCCTACACTCTCTCGAAAGAGGCTGGCGTGGAGAAAATCTCAGTGCCTGATCGAGTCAGGGGACCCATAGGGGCCAGCCCCTCATTGGGTACTAAATTTGTTGTCAAAAACTAGACCTCTGTGCACCAGTGCCAAATAGAATCTCAGAGACAGAGGTCTGCAAGAAGTAGAAAAGAATAGCTTTACTGCTTTGGCAGCCAAAGGGGGACACAGAAAACTCGTGCCCTCAAAAACCATGTGTCCCAATGTGGGAGGATCTGGTGAGGAGTTTTACAGCAATGGTTTAAGGACACAGTTGCTCCTAAGGATTAGTGGGTGTACAGGGCCTTAACTCCCTTTAATCTGGCCTCAGATGTTCTCTTGATGAGCTTCTCTGAAATAAAGAAGACTAAAATCTTCTATTTTGTGGGGGCATTAAGTTGGTAAAGAGTCCAAAGATACTCATACCTGTATCCCTTGAGGCAAAACCAGGATCCTGCCCCAAGCCTGCACTATTGTTTCTTGATGGTTCCTCCATTGTCTCTGAATCCCCTCCCTTCCCTGATTAGCAACTGTTCCAATCTACCCTTTGGAACTCAGGGAAGGTCCTGGAGGCTCTAGCCTAAATAAGGCCCTGACACTACACCTAACTCAGACCCTGATACTCTCTCTAACCAAGGCCCTGACACTACTCCTAACTCAGTCCCTGACACTGTACCTAACTAAGGCTCTGATGCTAATCCTAAATCAGGCCCTGACACTGTGTCTAACTGAGGTCCTGCTGCCATCAATATCTAAAGTCCTGACATTATCCTGAGCTAATATCCTCACCCAGGTCTTACTAAGGTCTTACAACTGTCCCAAAGTAAGCCCTTATGCTGTCCCTAAATGAGGGCCTGAGCGTGTCTTTAACGAAGACCCTAAAGCTAATCCTACAGAATTCCTTACACTACTCCTACATCATGCCCTGACACTGTCCCTCACTCAGGCCCTAAATACAGCCCTCACTTAGGCCCTCTTGCCGTACCTCAGTTAGGCTCTGACGCAGTCTCTTTATCAAGCCCTGACACTGGTCTTGATTAAAGACCTGACACTAGTCCAGATCAAAGCCCTGACACTGGTCCTAACTAGGACCCTGATGCTCTCAATAACTAAGGTCTTCATGCTATCCCTAGCTCATTTCCTGATACTACCTCTGGCCTGGAAGCTGACGGTGTCCCGAGCTAATTTACTGCCTCTTATCCTCACTGATGACTTAACACTCTCCCTAACTAAGGCCCAGAATAGTCCTAACTAAGGCCCTGACACTGTCTCTAACTACGGCCCGGAATCTTCATGAATATAGGCCCTGCTACCAGCGAAAACTAAAATCCGGAAACTATCCTGAGTTAATATCCTGACCCATTTCTAACCAAGTCCTTACAGTGTCCCTAAGAAAGCCCTTTTGCTCTCCCTAAGTCAGGCACTGACGCTGTCCGTACCTGCAGCCATGATTCTGGGTCTAAATAAGGCCCTGATACTCTCAGTGATTAAGGTCTTGACACTATCCCTAGGTCATTTCCTGACATGCTCCATAAACTTTACCCTTAACCTATCCCTACCAAATGTCTTGCCTCTTATGTTACATGAAACCCTTATTCTGTGCCTAATACAGACACTGAATTTAGGCCCAAGGCCATGACACTGTCACTAACTGAGGCCTAGATGCTCGTCCTAAATCCGGCCCAGAACTGTCCCTCACTAAAGCCCTAACACTATTTCTAACTCAGGCCCTGACACGGTACCTAACAGAGGCCCAGATGCTAGTCCTAACGCAGGCTCTGACACTGTGTCTAACTAAGGCCCTGCTGCCGTCAATATCTAAAGTCCTGACATTAGACTGAACTAATATCCTGACCCATGTCTTACCAAGGTCCTGACACTGTCCCAAAGTAAGACCTGACGCTGTCCCTAAGTGAGGCCCTGAGGCTGTCCCTAACAGACGCCCTCATAATGGCTTTAGCAAAGCCCCTGAGGATGATCCTACTGAGGCCCTTGTGCTGCTCCTAAGTCAGGCCCTGACACTATCCCTGGCAAAGGCCCTGACACTAGGCCTTACACAAGCCCTGTCACTCTTCCGAAGTCAGGCTCTGACACTGTCCCTACCTGTAGCCTTGACACTGGTCTTAAATTAGGCCCTGATGATCTAACTAATAAGGTCTTGACACTATCCCTAGGTAATGTCCTGACACTATCCCTAGACCTTAACCTAAACTTGCCTTTAACTAAAGTCGAGCCTCTTATGCTAACTAAATCCCTGACGCTGTCCCTAACTATGGCCCTGAAATTACTCCCGAGGCCTTGACGCTGTCCCTAACTGAGGCCTGGAGGCTCATCCGAACTCAGGCCCTGACACTAAACCTAACTCAGTCCGTGACAATGTACCTGACTAAGGCTCTGATGCTCATCCTAAGTCAGGCCCTGACACTGTCTTAAGGCCCTGCGGCCATCAATATCTAAAGGCCTGACATTATCTTGAGTTAATATCTGACCCATGTCTTACCAAGGTCCTGACACCGTCGCTAAGAAAACCCTGTCGCTGTCCCTAAGTGAAGACCTGAGGCTGTGCCTAACTGAGGCCCTAAAGCTATGCCTAACTGAGGCCTTGACATTTTGACTAGCTCAGGCTCTGATCATGTCTTTAACAAAGACCCTATTGCTGATCCAACATAAGGCCCTGATGCAGCTCCTACATCATGCCCTGACAGTGTACCCAGCTAAGGGCCTGATGCAAGGCCTCACTCAGACCCTGACGCTCTCCCTAAGTCAGGCTGTGATGCTGTCCCTACCTGAAGCCCTGACACTGGTCCTAAATAAGGCCCTGATAGTGTCAGTAACTAAGGTCTTGACACTATCCCTAAGTCATTTCCTGACATGATCACTAAACTTTACACTAACCCTGTCTCTCGCAACTGTCCTCCCTCTTATGCTAACTGAATATCTTATGTTGTGTCTAACTCAGGCCCTGAGTCCCAAGGCCGTGACACTCTCCCTAACTAAGGCCTAGATGGTTGTCCTAAATCCGGCCCTTTCACTGTCCCTTACTAATTCCCTAACATTATTCCTAACTCAGGCCCTGACACGGTACTTAACAGAGGCACAGATGCTAGTTCTAAGGCAGGCCCTGACACTGTCTAACTAAGGCCCGGAATCTGTCCCTAATATAGACCCTTCTACCAGCAATAGCTAAAATCTGGACACTATCCTTAGCTAATATCCTGACCCATTCCTAACCAAGGTCCTGACACTGGCCCTAAGAAAGCCCTGCCGCTGTCCCTAAGTGAAGAACTGAGGGTGTGCCTAATGTAGGCCCTGAAGCTAGGCCTAACTGAGGCCTTGACACTGTGACTAACTCAGACCCTGATCATGTCTTTAACTAAGACCCTATTGCTGACCCAACAAAGGCCTTGATGGAGCTCCTACATCATGCGCTGACAGTGTCCCCAGCTAAGGGCCTGACGCTAGGCCTCACTCAGGCCCTGTCACTCTCCCTATGTCAGGCTCTGATGCTATCCCAACCTGAAGCCCTGACACTGGTCATAAATAAGGCCCTGATAGTGTCAATAACTAAGGTCTTGACACTATCCCTAGGTCATTTCCTGACACGTTTCCTAAACTTTACCCTAACCCTGTCCCTTGCAACTGTCCTGCCTCTTAAGCTAACTGAAGCCCTCGTGCTTTGAATACCTCAGGCCCTGAATTTAATCCCAAGGCTGTGACACTGTCCCTAACTAAGGTCTAGATGCTCGTCCTAAATCCGGCCCTTACACAGTGCCTAACTAAGGCATTATTTGTTCTGATGTATCAGCTATGACATTTTTTTCCAATGGACTGGACACACTTACTAAAGTAAAATAAAAACATTATTTTTAAATGATATAAATAAATGAATAACTGCAAGAGATAGATTTAAGAGTGGATTTGGACCTGGCAGTTCTAGTGGCTCACTCTCTTGCAATGTGGTCTGGTCTCTCTCCAATCCTTTGTCCTGTAAATGCCTTTGGGTGGCCCCATTCATAGGAACAGTCTCTCTCACTGCATCCAGGGCTGCCAGAAACTGCAGGCGACACTCATTCAATGTCCATTTTAACAGAAAAGAAGTGGTTCAGTTACGGTCAGTGACTGTGGTCATCCATCCAGGGCTTTTGCTGTCCTCCCTTGATGGCAGGAAGCTCTTCCACTAGCTAAAATAGCAACTTTGCTGTTGGTGGTAAACTCAAGACTCTTGCTTGGAGCATCACATCCGAGGCTGGCCCTGATTGCCTGTGTACCTCAAAAGGCACACAGACTTCATTTGAGTCCCTGGCAGGTGGGAGCCCAGGAGTCACACCTGCCCTCTGACTATATTAATCACCCATCTCCACAGAACACATCTGCTCATTTTCCTGTCTCTGCTCTCTCCTTTACAGAGAACAGAAACCAAATGGTAGGTGGTAAGGAAACTGTTTCTCAATGGAACAGCGTCTCAAGGATTATTCTATACCGTGGAAGCCACAGTGGGCTGGCTTTCCGGAGAACACAGGCACTGGGTCCGGGATGCACATGGCTCCTGGAGACCACGCTGCCTCAGTGGGAAAACACCAGTTGGGAAGCCACTTGCTCCCATACCTTTGATTTTTCATGAGCATGAATGTCAAAGGTTTGCAACAACCCGAAGGCCAGGGGATTGCAGGGCCACGGTCTGCTGTATGCTGAGGGTGGCCAGGGCCACACTCAATGTCTGGAGGGTTATTTCCTCTCAGAAGGCTGGGAGGCTATGAGGGAGGAGGCCCTTTTCTCAATCACGTGGATGTAGGGAACTGAAACATCCCAAGGGGCCGTCTACGCTACCCAGTTAGCTGTTCAATTGCCCAGCAGCGAGGTCAGCTGAGTGATTGGTCACAGGGGCTTGACAGGGCCCAAGCAGGCCTGAGCTGGAGGGCCACAGATGCCTGCCTGGGTGGTCAGCGGTCAAGGGATATTCTGAGGTTTTATTACCTACTACTTCCCACTCAAATAGGACGAAGGATGCAGCCAGTCCTGAAGGGCACCGCCAGCTCTCAAGAAGGCAGCATATGGGGGCTGGCAGCACTACAGCCTTGCATGCATGCCAACACGTCCCACTGAGCACACTGCATGTCAGAGCTGGGCTGGAACCTGGGTCTAGCCCCACACTCCCCATGTTGGCGGCGGGGACCTTCCCGACTTCTGAGGCATCCCACAACAACAGACTGAGGTTAAGGTGGAGCTGAAACAGTCAGCAACCAGAGCAGACATTTCTTTCAACTTCTTTAGAGTCCAGGATGCAGAGAGGAAGCAGAGGTTGAGCAGAAAACCAACAGTCCAGCTTGACCCCACGTCACTTGCACCAGGTGAGTCCTGTCCATCGTGGAGTCTCAGATAGACGAGAGAGCAGAAGTCGAAGCAGGCCCATTAGATAGTAAACACTAGGTGTGTAAAGTATGAATACTTTCTGGTTTTCTTTTTATTTACAGGAAAGTTCATTTTTCAATCATTAAGATATGCTATTAGTAAAATAAATAGATTAAAATTGTGTATACATTTTCAATCGCCCCTCACTAAATGTGAATTCTGTAGAAGGTACACATCTTCTGAAATCTCTTCTTACAGGAGTCGCAGATTTAATTACTAAAAGCTGGCAGGAATCAATACAGGCGACTTTGCAGTTTTAGGATTGCCTGGGTCCGTGGCTTGCTGGGCTGCAGTTCCTACTTTCCACCTCTGTAAGATGCAGGTGGAGAAGCAACGGTGAGACCTGTCTCTCTATTAGCTGTTCAGCTAGGACTTTGAGGTACTTACCCTGTGCAGTATGTGGTAGCAGAAGCACGGATCACAGCAGGAACAGAGTACTTGGTCTCGGCCCTTAGATGACCCACAGTGGACATTAGATACTCAGCCAACCACCAGAAAAGAGAGTCCACACATCTTACCTCCCTTCTACGAACACGTGCCGCTCAGGAACACAGGACACAGAAACTGGGCAGATATAGAGTTTAAATGCAGAATCTCTGGGACTTCCCTGCTGGTCCAGAGGTGAAGACTCAGCGTTTCCACTGCAGGGGGGGCAGGTTCAATCCTTGGTGGGGGAACTAAAATCCCGCATGCTGCATGGCCCGGCCTAAATGAATAAATACACAAAAGCAGAATTTCTGTTCTCAAGGTGCTGGTTGATGGGGGAGGCAGAGAATAATTCCTGTGCCTCTCCCCAGAGTGGAAGTGCCAGAGCCAGCCACAGTCGAGGATCCCTACGGGGGATGCGGGGTGGGAGGGGCAGCCGCAGGAAGAGGAGAGCTGGTGAGGAAGGGAAGGGACCCAGGGCTCCGGCCAGCGAGGCTGCCTCACAAGTCAGGCCTGGGAGACACTGTGTGGACGGGACCACAGGCCCCTGAGGATGGGGGCTGAGCTGCTGTTGGGAACAGGGGCTCGGCACTGATACAGGGCTGGGAGGCTACAGGGTTTAGAGCGAGCCCTGGGCCCCTGTGAGGATGATGCAGGGGAGCGACGCCCTGCAGAGAGCAGCAAGGAAAGGCTGCATGGATCCAAGCAGATGCCAGAACAAGATCGCGCCAGGGAACCATGTACAGGCAGTGGACGAGATTGGGTGACTGCTGGGCAGGTGGGGTGGGATGGCAGACAGGGGACCCATCACAGGGAGAGCCTAGGAGCAGCAATCTGGGGAGAGAGGAGGGAGGGCAGATACGATGAGATTGGCCGTATAGGTCAAGCCATAGTGACAAGTATCCTGATGGTCTGCCTGAGTGCAGAGCTGGCCGCCCACTCTCACTGTGCACCCCAAGTAGGCTCAAGCCTCTTCTGTCAAGGCTGTCAGACTTCTGCCCCCCCAGGAGCTCATAAAAAGTGTAGCTAGTAGATCTCATTACAACCCCCAGGAACTGCACGATCATATGAGTTGTCACTGTGGGAACACAGGTGCTTCAGATCTATACTCCACACCAATTCCATTTACCGACTATAATTTCTGTCTGGAACTATTTTTCTTGGGGTGATTCCACTGTGTCTGTCTTCAACCTTTAATTGTACGTAATAACTTTTAACCAGTCTGTAGTTAAAGACTAAAGAATGATTTTTCACTGGGAATTAGCCAGTGATTTAGGAAGTCCCTTGGGAATTTAAACATTGGTGGGTGTTCCTATCTGCAAGCGATTCCTCTACAGGCCTAAACGCCTTCTGCCACAGAGCAACGGCCATGTTACATGGTTAGCTAATGATATCAGGCAGAATCCGCTTTCACAGAACAACTTGCATCTGGACGGTCCCCCAAACCCCAGGCCCACCTTGTCCCAGGCCCTGTACTCCACCAAGACTGCAGGCACATGGAGAGAGAAAGGTTTGCCCTGTCTGTCCTGTTCTAGGACAACAGGTCCAGGATCCATTCCTCTACCTGTCAGCCAGCCAGGTGGCCCCAGAGGAAATTTACATCTAGTGGAAGGGACAGAGAGACAGAAAATAACAGTGTGGTGTGACAAGTGCTATGACACGGGACATTCAGGTGAACTAGGCCAAGAGGGGGACCAAGGGGCTGTGGTGGGCAGGCCAGACAAGGGTGTGGGGTGGGGAGCGTCCCCAAGGAAAGACACTGTTTCCTTGAACAGCTACAGCTGTTGGTTTGGCCGGCAGTCACCAGACCTGAAAAGAAACAGCAGGGGACGTGGAGGGGAAGAACAGGCACCATGAAAAAGCAACTGCTGCCACAGCTGAGGAAATCAAGCTGTCCCAAAAAAGAGTGCAGTGTGCTGCCCTACACGCGACATACACAGAGTGACTCAGAAGGGTTACGGGCCTGGATGTTGCTTAGCAGGCCCAGGGGAGCCTGAGGGTACGCAGTGTTCTTGCAGGGAATACGGTGCCCACGCGAGGCTCCTAGGTGTCCTGAAAAGCGTACTGCCGTTAAGATAATGCAGAGCAGCGGCTACGGCCTCATGGAATCTGCTGCGTGCCTCAGCTCTGCACGGCAATTCAGGGCCTTACCTTGAGGCAAGTGCTCACGCTGAGTGTCCCGTTATCGACACAGCATGGTAGGAGGCTGACTCTCTTCTCGAGCAGAGTGACTTCAGGTATGAGATCCTCGAAGAATGTTGAGCAGAGTGTTTTCCCATGGCAGCTCAGATGGCGACCATGACAAATACTTCCATGGCATATCGGACTGGCCAGAAATGTGGTACTGAGGCAGTTCGAGGGCTATGGAAATGCAGCTCTCCTTAACGAACGTGCAGTGTGTTGCCCATCACTCGGCATACACACAGGGCCTAGGAGGGACCGACCTATGGGCGTCGATGTTGCTCAGCAGGCCCAGAGGGGTCTGGAGGTACTCAGTGATCCTGGAGGTAAATGATGCACACCCGATGGGCCTAGGATTCCTGAAAATGGTACTTCCGCTAAAATAGAGCAGAACAGTGAGTAAGACCTCATGGAAGCCGCTAAATGCCTCCCTTTCTCTACGGTACTCAGGGCCTTTCCTCGAGGCAAGTACTCACGTTGCATTTCCCTTTATCTCTAGAGCATGGCCGGCTGAGCTCCACCCCAGCCATGGAAGAACCTGGTTGAGATAGAGGAAATTCATTTTCGTCCCAGAGTCAGGCCTACATTGGCTACGGGCCTGTCAACAGCAGTGAATTTTAGGTAGCTTCAAGGTATCATGCATGGAGCTTTCAAAATGGGAAAGCAAGGCTAGTTCCATCAGGCCCACATTTCATGGGTACAAGCAGCATACATCCCTGTGGTTTCTAACAAGTCGAAAGAGACACAGATTACACACTGCTTCCTTCCCTGAGTCAACTTCTCCAAGCAAGGTGTTCTGCATCTAGTGAACTACGTCATCCAAGGAACCCCCTAGGTGGAACTCTGGGCTTGTGGCTCTTTAAAAGCCTGCAGTGTTACACAAAGAACTGGGCTTTAGTTCAAGTAGTAACGTATGCTGACTTTACCCTGGAAGCAGTGTGAATTCAGGCAGGAGGTCCTAGATGGAATGGGAAACCGAATGTTTTTCCAAGTGCAGCTCACACTAGGGCAATGAGTCAGACTTACCAGGCATGTTGGACGTGCTAGAACTGTTTACCTGAACCTGTGGGAGTACTGGGGAAATCAAGCTGTCCCAAAGAAGAGGGCACTGTGTTTGCCCTAAACTCAGCATACACAGAGTGACTCCGAAGGGCTACAAGCCTGGAAGTTGCTTAGCAGGCCCAGAGGGGCTGGTGGTACTCACTGTTCCTGCCGGGAACAGGGTGGCCACGTGAGGCTCCTAGGTGTCCTGAAAAGCGTACTGCTGTTAAGATAATGCAGAGCAGCGGCTACGGCCTCATGGAAACTGCTGCACGCCTCCACTACTGCCTGGCAATTCAGGGCCTCACCTCGAGGCAAGTGCTCTCGTTTAATGTCCCATTAGTGACACAGCATGGTAGGATGCTGACTTCCTACCTGAGTTTAGTGACCTCAGGTATGAGGTCCTTGAAAAATTCTAAGCAGAGTGATTTCTCATGGCAGCTCAGATGAGAGCCATGATGAAGACTTCCATGGCACCTTGGACTGGCTATAAATGTGGTCCTGATGCTGTTCGAGGGCTCTGGCAATGTAGCTTTCCTTAAGTAATGATCAATGTGTTGCCCATCACTCGTCAAACACAGAGGACCTCCAAGGGACCAATGGGCCTCGATTTTGGTCAGCAGGCCCACGAGGTCTGGAGGTACTCAGTGATCTTGGAGGGAAAGTGATGCACACCCAAGGGGCCTAGGAGTCCTGAAAGGGCACTTCTTTAAAATAAGGCAGAACCCCGATGAAAACCTCATGGAAACAGCCGCATGCCTCACTTACCGCATGTCTACTCAGGGCCTTACCTCGAGGCAAGTACTCAAGTTGAGTTTCTATTTAGCTCTAGAGCATGGCAGCCTGAGCCCCATCCAAGCCATGGAAGAACCCTGTTTAGCTAGAGGAAACTCACTTTCTTTGCAGAGTCATGCCTACAGTGGCTAGAGTTCTGTCAACAGCAGTGAATTTCACGTAGCTTCAAGGCAACATGAAGGGAGCTTTCAAAATGGGAAAGCAAGGCTAGTTCCATCAGGCCCCCATTTCCATGGGCACACGCAGCATACATCCCTGTGCTTTCTAACAAGTCAAAAGAGACACAGGTTACACACTGGTTTCTTCCCTGAATCAAAATCTCCAAGCAAGGTGTTCTGCATCTAGTGAACTACGTCAACCAAGGAACACCCTAGGTAGGAATTCAGGCCTGTGCCTCTTCAAAAGCCTGCAGTGTTACTCAAAGAATTGATCTTTAGTTGCAGTAGGAACGCAAGCCGACTTATTCTTTGAGGCAGTGTGACTTCAGGTAGGAGGTCTTAGATGCAATGCGAAGCCAAGTGTTTTTCTCAGTGCAGCTTAGACTAGGGCAATGAGTCAGACTTCCACGGCATGTTGGACATGCTAGAAAGGTGTTCGTGAACCTGTGGGAGTATTGGGTAAATCAAGCTGTCCCAAAAAACAGTGCAGTGTACTGCCCTACACATGGCATACACAGAGTGACTCTGAAGGGCTACAAGCCTGGATGTTGCTTAGCAACTAAGAACCTATTGCTGATCCAACAAAGGCCCTGATGCAGCTGCTACATCATGCCCTGACAGTGTGCCCAGCTAAGGGCATGATGGTAGGCCTCAATCTGTCCCTGTCGCTCTCCCTAACTCAAGCACTGACGCTATCCCTACCTGAAGCCCTGATCTTGGTCCTAAATAAGGCCCTGATACACTTAGTGCCTAAGGTCTTGACACTTACCCTAGGTCATTTCCTGACACGATCCCTAAACTTTACCCTAACCCTGTCCCTAGCAACTGTCCTGCCTCTTATGCTAACTGAAGCCCTTATACTGTGAATACCTCAGGCACTGAATTTGGTCCCAAGTCCATGACACTGTCACCGAGGCCTAGAAGGTCGTCCTAAATCTGGCCCAAACCTGTCCATAACTAATGCCTTAACAACATTCCTAACTCAGTCCCTGACACGGAAACTAACAGAGGCCCAGTTGCTAGTCCTAACGCAGGCCCTGACACTGTGTCTAACTAAGGCCCTGCTGCCAAATATCTAAAGTCCTGACATTACCCTGAGCTAATATCCTGACCCATGTCTTGCCAAGGTCCTGAAACTGTCCCAAAGTAAGCCCTGATGCTGTCCCTAAGTGAGGCCCTGAGGCTGTCCCTATCAGAGGACCTGAGAATGTCTTTAACGAAGACCCTAATGCTGATCCTACAGAGGCCCTTATACAAATCCTACGTCATGCCCTGACACTGTCCCTCACTCAGGCCCTAAAGATAGGCCTCACTTAGGCCCTGTTGCTGTACCTTAGTTAGGCTCTGACGCTATCCCTACATCAAGCCCTGACACTGGTCCTGATTAAGGCCCTGACACTGGTCCTAACTAAGGCCCTGATGCTCTCAATAACTAAGGTCTTCATGCCATCCCTAGCTCATTTCTTGACACTATCCCTGGCCTGGAACCTGACTCTGTCCCGAGCAAATTTCCTGCCTCTTATCCTCACAGAAGCCCTAATGCTCTCCATAACTAAGGCTCAGACTAGTCCTAACTAGGGCCCTGACACTGTTGCTAACTATGGCCCGGAATCTGTCCCTATTATAGGTCCTGCTGCCAGAAATAACTAAAATCCAGACACTACCATGAGTTCAGAATCTGACCCAATTCTAATCAAGGTCCTGACACTATCCCTAAGAAAGCCCTCTCTCTGTCCCTAAGTGAAGGCCTGAGGCTGTGCCTAACTTAGGCCCTGAAGCTTTCCCTAACTGAGGCCTTGACGCTGTGACCACCTCAGGCCCTGATCATGTCTTTAACTAAGACCCTATTGCTGACCCAACAAAGACCCTGATGCAGCTCCTACATCATGCCCTGACAGTGTCCCCAGCTAAGGGCATGACGCTAGGCCTCACTCAGTCCCTGTGGCTCTCTCTAAGTCAGGCTCTGACGCTGTCCTTACCTGAAGCCCTGACAATGGTTCTAATTAAGGCCCTGATACTCTCAGTGACTAAGGTCTTGACACTACCCCAGGTCATTTCCTGACACGACCCCTAAACTTTACCCTAAGCCTGTCCCTAGCAACTGTTCTGCTTCTTATGCTAACTGAAGTCCTTATGCTGTGAATACCTCAGGCCCTGAATTTAGTCCCAAGGCCACGACAGTGTCCCTAACTAAGGCCTAGATGCTCATCCTAAATCCGGCCCTGACACTGCCCCTAACTATGGCCCTAAAACTCTTGCTAACTCAGGCCCTGACACAGTACCTAACAGAGACCCAGATGCTAGTCCTATCTACGGCCTTGACACTGTCCCTAACTTAGGCCCTGCTGCTGTCAACATTTAAAGTCCTGACGGTATCCTGAGATTATATCCTGGCCCATGTTTTATTAAGGTCCTGAAACTGTCCCAAAGTAAGCCTTGACGCTGTCCCTACGTGAGGCTGTGAGGCTGTCTCTCACAGAGGCCCTGATAATGTCTTTAACAAACCCCTTATGCTGTTCCTATCGAGGCCCTGATGCTTTTCCTAAGTCATGCCCTGACACTGTCCCCAGCTAAGGCTCTGACTCCAGGCCTCACTCAGTCCCTGTTGCTCTCCCTAAGTCAGGCTCTGACGCTGTCCCTACCTGAAGCCCTGACACTGGTTCTAAATTAGCCACTGATGCTATAAGTAGCTATGGTCTTGACACTATCCCTATGTCATTTCCTGACGCTATTCCTAGACCTTAACCTAACCTTGTCTAGCTAATGTCGAGTCTCTTATGCTAACTAAATCCCTGATGCTGTCCCTAACTAAGACCCTGAATTTAGTCCCGAGGCCATGAACCTGTCTCTAACTGAGGTTTGGAGGCTGTCCTTAACAAAGGCCCTCAACTTATCTTTAACTGAGGCCCTGCCACTCTCCCTAATTAAGGACTGAGGCTGTCCCTGACTAAGGGCCTGAGTCTGTCTTTAACTACTGGCTTCACTCTTTCCCTAACAAAGGTCCTGACACATTCCCTAACTAAGACCCTGACACGGTCCCTAATAACTTGAGCTGTCCCTCATTAATGCCGTGATGCGGCCCATAAATGATGTACTGAGCCGGCATGAAGGTCCAGACAACGTCACTAATGACCCAAAATGTCTCTTACTAAGGCCCTCAAATTACCACTAACTGAGGCCCTAAAGATGTCCATAACTAAGGCCCTGACACTATCTCTAACTAAGACCCTCAAGTTATCTTTAACTGAGGCCATGACAGTCTCCCTAACAAAGAACCTGACACAGTCTCTAACTAAGGCCCTGAGCCTGTCTTTACCTAACGGCCTCACTCTTTCCCCAACTACTCCCTGATGCTGCCCCTACCCAAGGCCCTGACGGCGTGCCTAATTGCCTGAGCTGTCTTTCACTAATACCCTGACCCTGTCCATAACTAACGCCCTGATGATGTCCCTAACGAACAGCCTGAAGTGTCTCTTACTAAGGCCCTCAAGTTTTTCTCTGAGGCTCTGACACTCTCCCTAGTTAAGGCCTTGACACTGTCTGTAAGTAATGGCCTGATGCAGCTCCTACCTGAGATGCTGATGCTCTCACTGAGACCTTGAAGTCTCTACCTGAGAAGCTGACACTGTCTGTAACTAATTTCCTGGCTTTTTCCTTAACTAACATCCTAATTTTGTCCCTAAATAATGCCCTGACACTGGTCCTAACTACGGCCCTGATGCTGACCCTATCTAAGGCCCTGACGATGTCCCTAATAGACTCAGATGTCCCTCACTGTTGGCCTGACCCTGTCCATCACCAAGGCCCTGACCCTCTTCCCAACTAAGGCTGTGATGATGTCTCTACCTGAGGCACTGTCACTGTCTATAATACGGCCGACTCTTTCCCTAACACCCTGATGCTGTCCCTAATAGCCTCATGTATCTCTCAATAACACCCTGATCCTGTCCATAACTAAGGCCCTGATGCTCTCTCTATGTAAGACACTGACACTATCTATAATAATGGCCTGACTCTTTCCCTAACTAATACCCTGATGCTATCGTTAATTGAGGCCCTGAAGATGTCCCTAATATGCTTAGGTGTTCCTCTGTATCACCCTGATCCTGTCCATAACTAAGGCCCTGAATATGTCCCTAGGTAAGTCTCTGATGCTGTCCCTAACTAAGGCCCTGATGCTGTCTCTACCACAGAATCTGAAATTCTAATGGCCTGACTCGCCCTAACTAACATCCTGATGCTGCCCCTAAGTGAGGCCTCGACACTCTTTTTAACTAAGGACTTGTCGCTGTCCCTACCTAAAACCCTGACACTCTCTGTAACTAATGACCTGACTCTTTCCCTAACTAACACCCTAGTTTTGGCCCTAACTAACGCCCTGACACTGGTTCTAATTGTGGCCATGATGCTGGCTCTAAGGCCCTGAAGATATTCCTAAGTAACAGCCTGAACTGTGTCTAACTAAGGCTCTCACGTTATCTCTAAGAGAAGCACTGACACTGTTCCTAACTTAGGCCCTGATGCTGTCCCTTATAGTCTAAGCTGTCACTAAATAATGCCCGGATCTTGTCCATAAGTAAGGCCCTGAATATGTCCCTAAGTGCATCTCTGATGATGTCCTTAACAGCCTAAACTCTCTTCAAGTTATCTCTGAGGCTCTGACACTGGCCCTTCCTAAGGCCTCACCCCAGGGTTGTCCAAGGCTGCTGGGCAGTTTTCTCTTGTCCGCATCTCTAGCCAGCTGCCTGCCATCGGACACTCTAAGATTATGCAATGCAGTGGTCCCATGTGGGATGTGCCTGTGTAGGCTCACCTGCGGGAGGAGAGTCATGGCCACTCCACCCTCCAGGGGACTGCGGCTCAGGGTAGGAGCCTCTCAGCCAGTGTCTGGACACAGGGTTCTGTGTTCTTGTTTGTTGTAAATCCCTTGGAGTTACCTCTAACATTTTTGAATGGATATCCCCCCCTCTGCATATTTATAATATAAATTATTTACCACATTAAAATCCAGGAATGACATTCTTAGAATGAGCAGAACACTGGATGCCCCCCCCAATGATCTATTACTTGGAGGATTTAAAATTCTAATGAGAAAACACTCACTCTCCTCACCCTGTTGGGCGTCAGCAGAAGGCAGGAATCAGCTGCATCCTTTATTTATCCCTCTGATTTTCCAGAACCTTTCCTTCCAGGAGAAATCTCTGGGCTCTGCGGGAGCTGTGAGTGGTGGCCGTCAGGTAAATCTGAGACTGAAAAGCAAGAGGAACAGAGACAGAGGAGGATATGAGAAGCGGTGATGGGGAGAAGCAGGGGCGTCCATGTTCAATCGCAGGCTGAGAGTCTGGGTTAGTCTCCAGCGAAGCTAAGGACCATCAGGGTCTGGCCCCACTGACCTTGTCACCTGGTGTGGGGACTGGGGACAGCCAAACCCCCATGGCCACTCTCAGAGAAATCAGGGAGGTGGGAGGGCACCCCTGAGAGCCAGATGGAAAATGGTCATGCTGTGAAATAATAAGATGCCCTTTCAGAAAAGTGAAGACTGTCCCCTTGGTTCTCAAAGACTTGCAAATACTCTGTGTCCTTCTGGAGGCATGCTGAAGCCTTCAGCCTTTGAGGGCAGTAATGGGAGTGCATCTGGGCTCAAAACCATCCAGTACTCACTCCCTGAGGGTGCTGAGGATGACCCGTGTCCACCCCTCGGGTGCTGTGGGGCCTGAAATCCCCTGATCACCAAGGACGGGAGGGGCTGCACAGACACTCCCCTGGACCACCGGGGGCTTGGCTGCTGGGCTACAGTCCTTTATCAGATACATGGTTTGCAAACATCTTGGGCCATTTTGGATGGTGGATTATCTTATTCCTTGCTCCTTTTATACACAGCTGTTTTTCATCTTGAGGAAGTCCAATTCATCTATTTTGTCTTTTGTTGCTTGTGCTTTTGGTAGATCTAAGAAGTCATGACCAAATCCAAGGTCATGAAGATTTACTCTCATGTTTTCTTCTAGGAGTTTTATAATTTTGGTACTTGCATCTAGGCCTTTGGTCCATTTTGCGTTGATTTTGTATATGGGGTGGGGGGAGGTAAGGGTCCAACTTTACTCTTCTGCATGTGGGTATCCAGTTGTTCCAGAACCTGTGCTCACTGTTTGGGAGAAAATACCTGCAAATGACGCGACCAACAAGGGCTTAATTCTAAAATATACAAACACCTCATACAACTCAAAAAAGAAAAAAATAGGCAGAAGGTCTAAATAAACATTTCTCCACATACAGATAGCCAATAGGCACCTGAGAAGACGTTCCACATCGCTAATTATTAGATAATGCAAATCAAAACTACAGTGAGTTATCATCTTGTAGTGGTCAGAATGGCCATCATTAAAATGTCTAGAGATAAATGCTGGAAAGGGTGTGGAGAAAAGGGAACCCTCCTACACTACAGGTGGGGATGTAAATTGATGCAGCCACTATGGAAAACAGTATGGAGGTTCCTCAAAAACTGAAAATAAAATTACCATATGAACCAGCAATCCCACTCCTGGGCACACATCCAGACAAAACTATAATTCGAAAAGATACGTGCACCCCAGCATTCACAGCAGCACTCTTCACAACAGCCAAGACACAGAAGCAACCTAAATGTCCCTCAACAGATGAATGGATATAGAAGATGTGGTACATATATACAATGGAGTATTACTCAGCCATAAAACAGAATGAAATAATGCCATCTGCAGCTACATGGATGGACCTAGAGATTTTCATAAAAAGTGAAGTAAGTCAGACAGAGAACAACAAACACCATATGATATCACTTATATGTGGATTATAAAATGAGACCCAAATGAACCTATCTACAGAACAAAAACACACTCACAAATATAGAAAACAGACTTGTGGTTGTCAAGGGGCAGACAGGGGAGAGGGATGGATTGGGAGTTTGGGATTACTAGATGCAAATTATTATATATAGGATGGATAGACAAGGTCTTCCTGTACAGCACAGGGAACTGTATTCAATACGCTGTAATTAACCATAATGGAAAAGAATATGAAAAATATGTATATATAGGTATGTTTGTATATATGAATCACTTTGCTGTACAGTAGAAATTAACACAACACTGTACATCAACTATACTTTAATATAAATTAGTTTGAAGGCACTTTTATAAATTAGGTCTTATTTCTCTTGTCCTTTCATCCTGGGACAAATGTATAACAGAAACTACCCTGGATTACTCCGGGATGAAATCGTATCACACAGAACTTTAATTGTTGAACAAACCATGAATACGAGTTACTCCATGGGATGTCCTGACCCAATATGAAGTTTGTAAACCTTGTATCAAGCCTGCAGAATCCACTAAATTTGGAAATTCAAACTGAAATGAAGCCACCTATCCCATGATTTCTCCACAACTAGTTATACAACATCAATTGGAAACCATATACAATCAAATGAATGTAGACAAACACTATAGCCTTCCTTTTTTTGCCTTTTAGATGAAGACGGTACTTAAGGTGATGTCTTGGGCCATTTCACGGTGTTACTCAATTTCCTGGGTATCTGCCATGCACACAGGAGGTACACATGTTAGTTAACTTGTTTGTGCAACTATATGAAGGTAGTTAATACCACAAAACTGTATACGTAAAGTGAATTAAATGCTAAAGTCGTGTTGTGTATTTTTAATGACAATGAAAAAAAAAGTGTAGCGCTGATATTTGTTACAAAAATGAACATTAAAAACATTCTTAGTGAAAAAAGCCATACAGAAAAGGCCACCTAGATCCCATACTCATCTTGTCTGCTTCAAATCCATCAAGGTTGTCCAAATGAGGGAGAAACTCAGGACTGGTTCCAGAAAAAGAAAACTGGATCAGGATGGAAAAAGACATTTTCATACAGTTGGGACAGCAGGTGAAAGTTGAAGTGGGGCTGAGTATTAAATTATAATGTGGACATCAGGATTTCTTCATTTAGGGGTTATGTGCTGGTTCCTTGGGCAAAACACACTGAGCATTTTGTGTGAAGTGGCAAACGTGAGTACTTTTTGCCATTACTGCAACTTTTTGGTACATTTTAAATTACTGGAAAGTAAATTACTTTTCTAGACAACCATGTCAGTATCATGCCAGAAAATCAGACAAGACGGACATCAAATTTTGTTATAGAGCCTATGACTTACCCAGACCACATTCAACCAAAGTTGTGATACTTATTTCCCTTGTCAGAGTCCGCATGGTATGAAGAGGCACCGTGGCAAGAGTATATTAGTAGTTACCATCTCTTGGGTCCTGTGGATTACCTGGGGTGCAGTAGAAACTGTGAGATTTTAGTATTGCAATTTTTCACATTACTTCAAAAAATATGCTAAAAAATAAATTCAGTAAAGTTGCAAAATATGGAATCAATATACACAAATCAGTTTTGTTTCTATACACTAATAATGAACCACCAGCAAGAAAAATTAAGAAAACAATCCCATTTACAATTCCATCGAAAAGAACGAACTATTTAGCAATAAATTTAACCAAGGACATGAAAGACCTATACTCAGAAAACTAAAGCATTGATAAAGAAACTGAAGACACAATAGAAAACAATATTCCATGCTCATGCATCAGAAAAAATTACTATTATTAAAATGTTTGGGAGAGGGGGAAGATGGCGGAAGAGTAAGACGCAGAGATCACCTTCCTCCCCACAGATACACCAGAAATACATCTACACGTGGAACAACTGATACAGAACACATACTGAACACTGACAGAAGACCTCAGACCTCCCAAAAGGCAAGAAACTCCTCACATACCTGGGTAAGACAAAAAAAAATAAATAAACAGAGACAAAAGAATAGGGATGGGCCCTGCACCAGTGGGAGGGAGCTGTGAAGGAGGAAAGGTTTCCACACACTAGGAAGCCCCTTCCTGGGTGGAGACTGCGGGTGGTGGAGCGGGAAAGCTTCGGGGCTGCGGAGGAGAGTGCAGCCACAGGGGTGTGGAAAGTAAAGCGGAGAGATTCCCGCACAGAGGATCGGTGCCGACCGGCACTCACCAGCCCGAGAGGCCTGTGTGCTCCCCACCCTGGGCAGGCGGGGCTGGGAGCGGAGGCTCGGGCTTTGGTCGGAGCGCAGGGAGAGGACTGGGGTTGGCAGCATGACCACAGCCTGCAGACGACTAGTGCTCCACGGCTACTCGTGAGTCCGGGGAAAACACTGGACCTGTCGAAGAGGCAAGAGACTTTTTCTTTGCTCTTTGTTCCCTGGCGCGTGAGGAGAGGGGATTCAGAGCGCTGCTTAAAGGAGCTCCAGAGACGGGCGGGAGCCGCGGCTAACAGCGCAGACCCCAGAGACGGGCATGAAACGCTAAGGCTGCTGCTGCTGCCACCAAGAAGCCTGTGTGCGAGCACAGGTCACTATCCACACCCCCCTTCCGGGGAGCCTGTGCAGCTGGCCACTGCCAGGGTCTTGGGATCCAGGGACAACTTCCCAGGGAGTACGCATGGCGCTCCTCAGGCTGGTGCAACGTCATGGAGGCCTCTGCCGCCGCAGGCCCGCCCTGCACTCCATGCCCCTCTCTCCCCCACGGCCTGAGCAAACCTAGCCCCCCAGTCAGTGGCTCCTTTAACACCGTCCTGTCTGAGCGAAGAACAGACACCCTCCGGCGACCTACATGCAGAGGCGGGCAAAATCCAAAGCTGAGCCCCGGGAGCTGTGTGAACAAAGAAGAGAAAAGGAAATCTCTCCCAGCAGTCTCAGAAGCAGCGGATTAAAGCTCCACGATCAACTTGATGTACCCTGCATCTGTGGAATACCTGAATAGACAACTAATCATCCCAAATTGAGGAGGTGGACTTTGAGAGCGAGATTTATGAATATTTCCCCTTTTCCTCTTTTTGTGTGTATGTGTATGCTTCTGTGTGAGATTTTGTCTGTATAGCTTTGCTTTCACCATTTGTCCTAGGCTTCTATCTGTCCTGTTTGTTTGTTTTCTCTACTTTCTCAAAATTTTTTTCTTAATAATTATTTTTTATTTTAATAACTATTTTATTTCACCTTACTTTATTTTCTATTGCCCTCTTTCTTTCTTTTTTTCTACATTTTCTCCCTTTTATTCTGAGTTGTGTGGATGAAAGGCTCTTGGTGCTCCAGCCAGGAGTCAGTGATGCACCTCTGAGGTGGGAGAGCCAACTTCAGGACACTGGTCCACAAGAGACCTCCCAGCTCCATGTAATATCAAACCGTGAAAATCTCCCAGAGATCTCCATCTCAACACCAACACCCAGCTTCACTCAGCGACCAGCAAGCTACAGTGCTGGACACCCTATGCTAAACAACTAGCAAGACAGGAACACAACCCCACCCATTAGCAGAGAGGCTGCCTAAAATCATAAGTCCACAGACACCCCAAAACACACCACCAGACGTGGACTTGCCCACAAGAAAGACAAGATCCTGCCTCATCCACCAGAACACAGGCACTAGTCCCCTCCACCAGGAAGCCTACACAACCCACTGAAACAACTTTAGCCACTGGGGACAGACACCAAAAACAACTGGAACTATGAACCTGCAGGCTGCAAAATGGAGACCCCAAACACAGTAAGATAAGCAAAATGAGAAGACAGAAAAACACACAGCAGGTGAAGGAGCAAGATAAAAACCCACCAGACCTAACAAATGAAGAGGAAATAGGCACTCTACCTGAAAAAGAATTCAGAATAATGATAGTAAAGATGATCCAAAATCTTGGAAACAGAATAGAGAAAATGCAAGAAACATTTAACAAGGACCTAGAAGAACTAAAGAGGAAACAAGCAACAATGAACAACACAATAAATGAAATTAAAAATACTCTAGAATAATAGCAGAATAATAATAATAATAATAGCAGAATAACTGAGGCAGAAGAACGGAGAAGTGACCTGGAAGATAAAATATGGAAATAACTACTGCAGAGCAGAATAAAGAAAAAAGAATGAAAAGAAATGAGGACAGTCTCAGAGACCTCTGGGACAACATTAAACACACCAACATTTGAATTACAGGGGTTCCAGAAGAAGAAGAGAAAAAAGAAAGGGACTGAGAAAATATTTGAAGAGATTAATGTTCAAAACTTTCCTAATATAGGAAAGGAAATAGTTAATCAAGTCCAGGAAGCACAGAGAGTCCCATACATGATAAATCCAAGGAGAAACACACCAAGACACATAATAATCAAACTGTCAAAAATTAAATACAAAGAAAACATATTAAAAGCAGCAAGGGAAAAACAACAAATAACACACAAGGGAATCCCCATAAGGTTAAGAGCTGATCTTTCAGCAGAAACTCTGCAAGCCAGAAGGGACTGGCAGGACATATTTAAAGTGATGAAGGAGAAAAACCTACAACCAAGATTACTCTACCCAGCAAGGATCTCATTCAGATTTAATGGAGAAATTAAAACCTCTACAGACAAGCAAAAGCTGAGAGAGTTCAGCACCACCAAACCAGCTTTACAGCAAATGCTAAAGGATCCTCTCTAGGCCTGAAACACAAGAGAAGGAAAAGACCTATAATAACAAACCCAAAACAATTAAGAAAATGGGAATAGGAAATACATATCGATAATTACCTTAAATGTAAATGGATTAAATGCTCCCACCAAAAGACACAGATTGCCTGAATGCATACAAAAACAAGACCCATATATCTGCTGTCTACAAGACACCCACTTCAGACCTAGAGACACATACAGACGGAAAGTGAGGGGATGGAAGAAGATTCCATGCAAATGGAAACCAAAAGAAAGCTGGAGTAGCAATTCTCATATCAGACAAAATAGACTTTAAAATAAAGACTATTAGAAGAGACAAACAAGGACACTACATAATGATCAAGGGATCGATCCATGAAAAGATATAACAATTGTAAATATTTATGCACCCAACATAGGAGCACCTCAATACATAAGACAAATACTAACAGCCATAAAACGGGAAATCGACAGTAACACATTCATAGTAGGTGACTTTAACACCCAACTTTCACCAATGGACAGATCACTGAAAATGAAAATAAATAAGGAAACACAAGCTTTAAATGATACATTAAACAAGATGGACTTAATTGATATTTATAGGACATTCCATCCAAAAACAACAGAATACACATTTTTCACAAGTGCTCAGGGAACATTCTCCAGGATAGATCATATCTTGGGTCACAAATCAAGCCTCGGTAAATTTAAGAAAACTGAAATTGTGTCAAGTATCTTTTCCAACCACAACGCTATGAGACTAGATATCAATTACAGGAAAAGATCTGCAAAACAATACAAACACATGGAGGCTAAACAATACACTACTTAATAACGAAGTGATCACTGAAGAAATCAAAGAGGAAATGAAAAAATAACTAGAAACAAATGACAGTGGAGACAGGACGACCCAAAATCTATGGGAGACAGCAAAAGCAGTTCTAAGAGGGAAGTTTATAGCAATACAATTCTACCTTAAGAAACAGGAAACATCTCGAATAAACAACCTAACCTTGCACCTAAAGCAATTAGAGAAAGAAGAACAAAAAAACACCCAAAGTTAACAGAAGGAAAGAAATCATAAAGATCAGATCAGAAATAAATGAAAAAGAAATGAAGGAAACGATAGCAAAGACCAATAAAACTAAAACGTGGTTCTTTGAGAAGATAAACAAGATTGATAAACCATTAGCCAGACTCATCAAGAAAAAAAGGGAGAAGACTCAAATCAATAGAATTAGAAATGAAAAAGGATAAGTAACAACTGACACTGCAGAAATACAAAAGATCATGAGAGATTACTACAAGCAACTCTACGCCAATAAAATGGACAACCTGGAAGAAAAGGACAAATTCTTATAAATGCACAACCTGAACAACTGAATCAGGAAGAAATAGAAAATATGAACAGGCCAATCACAAGCACAGAAACTGAAACTGTGATTAAATATCTTCCAACAAACAAAAGCCCAGGACCAGATGGCTTCACAGGCGAATTCTATCAAACATTTAGAAAAGAGTTAACACCTTTCCTTCTCAAACTCTTCCAAAATATAGCAGAGGGAGGAACACTCCCAAACTCGTTCTACGAGGCCACCATCACCCTGATACCAAAACCAGACAAGGATGTCACAAAGAAAGAAAACTACAGGCCAATATCTCTGATGAACATAGATGCAAAAATCCTCAACAAAATACTAGCGAACAGAATCCAACAGCACATTAAAAGGATCATACAGCATGATCAAGTGCGGTTTATTCCAGGAATGCAAGGATTCTTCAATATATGCAAATCAATCAATGTGATACACCATATTAACAAATTGAAGAAGAAAAACCATATGGCCATCTCAATAGATACAGAGAAAGCTTTTGACAAAATTCAACACCCATTTATGATAAAAACCCTGCAAAAAGCAGGCATAGAGGGAACTTTCCTCAACATAATAAAGGCCATATATGACAAACCGACAGCCAACATCGTCCTCAATGGTGAAAAACTGAAAGCATTTCCACTAAGATCAGGAACAAGACAAGGTTGCCCACTCTCACCACTCTTATTCAACATAGTTTTGGAAGTTTTAGCCACAGCAATCACAGAAGAAAAAGAAATAAAAGGAATCCAAATCGGAAAAGAAGTAAAGCTGTCACTGTTTGCAGATGACATGAAACTATACACAGACAATCCTAAAGATGCTACCAGAAAACGACTAGAGCTAATCAATGAATTTGGTAAAGTAGCAGGATACAAAATTAATGCACAGAAATCTCTGGCATTCCTATATGCTAATGATGAAAACATCTGAAAGTGAAATCAAGAAAACACTCCCATTTACCATTGCAACAAAAAGAATAAAATATCTAGGAATAAACCTACCTAAGGAGACAAAAGACCTGTATGCAGAAAATTATAAGACACTGATGAAAGAAATTAAAGATGATACAAAGCGATAGAGAGATATACCATGTTCTTGGATTGGAAGAATCAACATTGTGAAAATGACTCTACTACCCAAAGCAATCTACAGATTCAATGCAATCCCTATCAAACTACCCCTGGCATGTTTTCACAGAACTAGAACAAAAAATTTCACAATTTGTATGGAAACACAGAAGACCCCGAATAGCCAAAGCAATCTTGAGAATGAAAAATGGAGCTGGAGGAATCAGGCTCCCTGACTTCAGACTATACTACAAAGCTACAGTAATCAAGACAGTATGGTACTGGCACAAAAACAGAAACATAGATCAATAGAACAGGATAGAAAGTCCAGAGATAAACCCATGCACATATGGTCACCTTATCTTTGATAAAGGAGGCAGGAATGTACTTTAGAGAAAGGACAGACTCTTCAATAAGTGGTGCTGGGAAAACTGGACAGGTACATGTAAAAGTACGAGATTATATCACTCCCTAACACCATATGCCAAAATAAGCTCAAAATGGATTAAAGACCTAAATGTAAGGCCAGAAACTATCAAACTCTTAGAGGAAAACATAGGCAGAACACTCTATGACATAAATCACAGCAAGATCCTTTCTGACCCACCTCCTAGAGAAATTGAAATAAAAATAAACAAATGGGACCGAATGAAACTGCAAAGCTTTTGCACAGCAAAGAAAACCATAAACAAGACCAAAACACAACCCTCAGAATGGGAGAAAATATTTGCAAATGAAGCAACTGACAAAGGATTAATCTCCAAAATTTACAAGCAGCTCATGCAGCTCAATAACAAAAAAAAAACAAACAACCCAATCCAAAAATGGGCAGAAGACCTAAACAGACATTTCTCCAAAGAAGATATACAGACTGCCAACAAACACATGAAAGAATGCTCAACATCATTAATCATTAGGGAAATGCAAATCAAAACTAGAATGAGATACCATCTCACACCAGTCAGAATGGCCATCACCAAAAAATCTAGAAAATATAAATGCTGGAGAGGGTGTGGAGAAAAGGGAACACTCTTGCACTGCTGGTGGGAATGTGAATTGGTACAGCCACTATGGAGAAGAGTGTGGAGGTTCCTTAAAAAACTACAAATAGAACTACCATATGACCCAGCAATCCCACTACTAGGCATATACCCTGAGAAAACCATAAATCAAAAAGAGTCATGTACCAAAATGTTCATTGCAGCTCTATTTACAATAGCCAGGAGATGGAAACAACGTAATTGCCCATCATCGGATGTATGGATAAAGAAGATGTGGCACATATATACAATGGAATATTACTCAGCCATAAAAAGAAATGAAATTGAGCTATTTGTAATAAGATGGGTGGACCTAGAGTCTGTCATACAGAGTGAACTAAGTCAGAAGGAGAAAGACAAATACCGTATGCTGACACATATATATGGAACTTAAGAAGAAAATGTCATGAAGAACCTAGGGGTAAGACAGGAATAAAGACACAGACCTACTAGAGAATGGACTTGAGGATATGGGGAGGGGGAAGGGTAAGCTGTGACAAAGTGAGAGAGTGGCATGGACATATATACACTACGAAGCATAAAACAGATAGCTAGTGGGAAGCAGCCGCATAGCACAGGGAGATCAGCTCGGTGCTTTGTGACCACCTGGAGTGGTGGGATAGGGAGGGTGGGAGGGAGTGAGATGCAAGAGGGAAGAGATATGGGAACATATGTATATGTATAACTGATTCACCTTGTTATAAAGCAGAAACTAACACACCACTGTAAAGCAATTATACTCCAATAAAGGCGTAAAAAAAAAAAGTTTATTCTACCTAAAGCCATCAACAGACAGAGCCAGGAAAACTAGACACCAGTCTCCAAAGAACGACACTGGTCACCATCTACACTGCACATAAAACTAACTAAAAGTGCACAGTATTCCACATTAAACCCTTCCTCTCCTGAGTCCCCTGAAGATGCACCCCTCCCACCCAGCAGTCAGCTGCACAGGAAGATTCTCCACACTTGCTCATTTTTTCCTCTTGTGGAGTCTCCTCACCAGTGGTTCCTGAGAAAACCCAGCTCCTGTCAGTGTGGACAATGCCTCATGGTCCAGAAACCTAGGCCCTGACAGGAGACAAAGCTCCTGTCTGCTTGTCACAGAGCAAAGTCTGTGGGCAGGGTGCACCTGTGCCCCTAGGGTCACACAGGTGGGTTCGGCACCCCCTGTGGGATGTGAGAAATGTGCCGGGAGGGCCGCACTCACAAACCCAGAGGCCTCATCTGGGAGGCAGTTCTGCTGTATATACTAAGTTTGGAAATCCAAACTGAAATGGAGCCAAGTATCTCACTGTATCTTCTCAAAAGATGGTTAAGGAGCAATTAATTACAAACCATATGTAATGAAATGAATGTAGACACAAACATTACAACTTAAACCAAAATTCACTCAAAATGCCCATAGACAAATTTAAATTACCAAACTATAAAAATCCTAGGAAATAAAAAGATATTCTACATGACTTTGGGTCTGGTGACCTTATTCAGAAAACCAGAAGACAAACCACAAACTGCAAGAAACTATTTCCAAAACACATATCTGATAAAGGATTTGCACTCAAATTATGCCAACAACACCATTAAAATCTGGTAAAGATTGAAACACACACCTGGCCCAAGAAGATAAACAGGCAGTAAATAAGCATACAAGAAGAAACTCAAGATGCTGGTGGAATGCATGTACAACCAACTTTGAAAGACAGTTTGGCAGATTTTTCCAAATCAAAAAGTCTCACCTTAGGATCCAAGAAGTGTACTTCTTGTATTTAGACAACTGCTTTGAAAAACTGTGTTCAAACCAAAACTAGCGTCAAGCAATGCACAGCAGCTCTATTCATAACGGCTAAAAACTTAAAGATATCAGGATGCCCTTCTGTAGATGAATTCATAAGCAAATTAGGTCACATACATGTCAACGGGAGAATACACCACCCCAAAATATGCCCATTTGACAAAAGGATTATTTTGGACTGATTAATTTAAGAAACAGCAGACCCAGGAGAATCTTTCAAAACCAAGTAGAAAATGCCCTTTTAGGAGGTAAATTTACATTTATTAAGGATATCTCCATTTGTAAGGGTATGTCCCTCTTTGGACCAGGAATTGAATGATGACTAAATATCAAGAAAAGCTTGTTGGGACTTCCCTGCTGGTCCAGTGGTTATGACCCCATGTTCCCAATGCAGGAGACCAGGGTTCAATCCCTGGTCAGGGAACTAGATCCCGCATGCTGCAATTAAGAGCCCGCATGCCACAACTGAAGATTCCACAGGCCGCAACTAAGACCCAGTGCAGCCAAATAAATAAATGTTAAAAAAAAAAAAAAAAAGCTTGTCAATGAAATAGGCCTGGATGTAAACCTGTGTAACAACCATACCCTTGTTTACTGGGCTTTGCCTAATAACATCCCTTAAATGGCTGCCTCCATTTCCTAACATCTTTTTTTGTTCTCAGCAGAAGCATTTAAGGTAACGGCTTGGGCCATTTCAGGGAGTGACTCAGTTTTCCTGGGTGTCTTTCAAGTATACAGGAGGTACGCATGGTATATATTAAACTTCTGATTGTTTTCTCCAGTTCATCTCTTTTTCATTACAAGGGGGATCTCTATAAAGAACACAGAAGTGTAGAGGGAAAATTATTTTTCCTCTCATATACATGCAGTGCGATAGTATTCAGAGATATAAAGGAATGGATCATCAACCCGTGCCAAAAAAAAATAAATAAATAGATGCATCTAACACTTACATTGCTAAGTGAAAGAATCCAGTCTGAAGAGCTGCGCAGTGTGTGACCTCCTTTACACGACATTCTAGAAAGGGCAGAACTGACACGGTAACAGTTTACGGAATATGTGGTAAAATAGTCCATATGATACTTCAGTGGTGAATACCTGTCACTGCATCTGGCTACACCCACAGATTTTTACAACCCAACAAGTAAGTTACAATCTATTCAAACTTAGCTACCTAGGATAAGGGAGTGTCAAAGACTGGGATACAGAATGTAACAAAGAATCTAACTGATTCAGAAATGTATGAAAAAACTCGCTGTTGGTAGTGGGACAAATGGGCTGACCTAAGTTAACTTTGGAAATGTACAGAATCTGTAGGCCAAAGACAAAATGTGCCGTACATACACAGTGGACTCTATGTTCTTTCCCATAAGGGGTAGCAGCTAACAGTACTGAAACTACGATATCAGTCATCAAATGGAACAAGCACTGAATTTCATAAATGACAAATGGTGGAAGCCAGGTTTCTTACCACTGGAGTTGGATGTTACAGTCAAACAAAGGGAGAAGGTTACAATATCCATGTCATAACAGATCCCCTTGGAGATATCAGTATAAACTATCTTTAGCCTACACATAGTTCCACATGGAAACCTTTATAATTATGTGTATATGCATAGGCTGGGATACATGCATATATTTCGATGTACTGTCAGCTGAGCATATTTATCTCCCACATGTAAGTTTTTAATACCATTCTCTAATAAAATGAACAAGGGCTCTTTGAAGAAAGGGCTGATGGTAGGACTGAGACAGTAAATATATGAAGCAGGAGAATCTTAAAATATCAGAAAGTAAAGAAGTACAAAAAATTTTTTAAACCCACAAAAGAAAAAATATGTAAAATGAAAACAAGAGCAAATGGAAGAAGCTCTCAACAGCCAAAGCAAGAATGAACTAAGCAGTCTAATAATGTAGTGCTGGATTATAACCAAAAGTTTACAATAATTATTCACGTGTCCAAACTGGTATAAAGAAATTACATAGTTTTTGATGAATGGTGTTAAACAGAAATCTCCTATGCAGAAAGCTTCTAAACAATGTATAGAGCCACTCAGCTGTCCATCAAGGATGTGAAGCTAACCCCTCTCTCCTCAAGTGTGGCTTCTGCATTATGACTGCCTCCTACATAAGACACACAGGATGGACATGGGAAAAAGTTAACCTCACTGTGGGAAAACTTGACAAACATTACCTCAGCTGGATGACCAAAATTAAGAATATAAGGGAGAAGTTCCCTTAAGAGCCTGTCATCTTGATATATAGTGAAGAGGAAGCACTTCACATCTGTGGTCTGCTTTTTCAAAGCCAAGTCTAACCACGACAAAACCACCAAGCAAATCCCAGCGCCCGGCAGTCTATACAATACCTGAGCAGCCCTCCTCCACGCTGTCAAGGTCATGGAAACAAGGAGAATCTGAGCAACTGTCAGAGCCCAGAAGAGACTAAACAGACATGATGATCCCATGTCCTCTCAGACCCTGGAACAAGGAAAGGTATAACAAAGGGAACGTGAAAAGGGACTTCAGTTAATAGTAAAGTATCAGTATTTTGTTCATTATTTGTCATGATTCTGTAGAAAATTAGACAGGAAAAATTAAACGTCAAATAAGAGAAACCTACAGTAACAAACTGGAAATCTAGAGGGAAAGGGGGATTTCTTTGTAAAAACACATTACCAAAATGGACCCTAAATGAAGGAAAACACAAAAAGGCCAATTAACCACTGAGGAACCTCTTCCCCTACTGGCTATCCTATCACTGTTCCAGGCTTTCCCTCTCCCGGGACAGGGAAGGAGCAGGGACAGAGCTGTTTGCCAGCTCCCCTAGTTTATGACCCCACCCAGTGTCTTCACCTACCCCAGCCATGCCTACCCAGTGAGGACACCTGAGGAAGGGTCAGGGCTTATTGACTCAGATGTATAAACCAGGAC
Organism: Orcinus orca; assembly: GCF_937001465.1. Taxonomy (NCBI): domain Eukaryota; kingdom Metazoa; phylum Chordata; class Mammalia; order Artiodactyla; family Delphinidae; genus Orcinus; species Orcinus orca. The sequence continues at coordinate 5,494,530 of NC_064572.1, forward strand.
TTTTTCTTTTCCCAGTGACTGGACACACTTACGGAAGTAAAATAAATTAGTATTTATTGTAAGGGTAGAAATACATTAATACTTGCAAGTGGCAAGTTGAAGAATGGGTTTGGACCTGGCAGGTCCAGGGGCTCACACTGTCTCAGTGTGACCTTGCTTCTCTCCAAATCTTTGTCCCGCTCAGTGCCTTTGGGGGACCCCATTCACAGGCACAGGCTCTCTCACTGCACTTGGGCCAACAGCAGTTCTAGGCTGACAACCACTCACCATCCATTTTCCGAGAAAGAGTTTCTCCTTTTCTTGGATTCCAAGAAAGTCATGGTTTTAAATGCCTTTGATCTGGCTTGGCTTGCATTCTCATCCTTGACCCATCACCAGAAGATGGAAAATGGGACTGGCTAGATGTGGGTTGTAAACCCATTTCGAGCTGGGTGGAACATGGGGTCATGCTTCTGCAACTGTTTGGACTGGAAGCAGGTGACATGTAATTCCCAAAGGAAAACTGAGGCACTTGGGCCTGAGAACAGATGCTGGCTGGGAGAAAGCAACAGATTCTACGTCAATGACAGCTCACTGCACAGCACAGAATCTGACACGAAAGGAAGAAAGGGGTTCACTTAGGGTCAGGGGCTGCAGCGACTCATCCATTGCTCTTACTGTCCCTCCCAAGACTGCAAGAAGTTCTTTCACTTGCTGAAACGTCAGGATCATTGGTGGTGGTAAATTCAAGTCTCTTTCCTTGGGCTACAGGTCCTCACATCTCAGAGGCTGGCCCAGAACAGCCCATGTGCCCTCAGAAGACACACACACCTCATTCCTGCCCCTGAGAGGAGGGAGCCCTGAGTTATGTCATCTCCCTGGCCATAATAATTGCCCATCCCTGAAAAACAATACTGCTCCTTTTCCAGTTTCTTGGCTCTCCTTTACTAAGAGGAAGAAACCAAATGCTAGGGTGGTAAGGACACTTGTGCAATGAAGTAACGGGAGGCTCGAGAATTATTCCATGCCATGGAACCCAAAATTGGCAGGATTTCCAGAGGCCACATGGATGCATATGGCTCTCCAAGACAATGGCAGTGGCAGTGTAAACCTCACACTGGGAGGTCCCGTTGCTCCCATATCTTTGATTCTTAATGAATATACATGTCAAAAGTTTCAAACAGCTGAAAGGACAGAGGATTGCAGGGCCATGGTCTGCTGCATGGGTGTTGTGTCAGGGCCACACTCCAATGTCTAGAGGATTACTAACTCTCTTGGCACCCTATGAGGCCATGAGCGGGAGGCCTTTTTCTCAGCCACATGCATGTTGGTAGTTGAAACTTTTCAAAGGAATGTCTACACTGCCCAGGTAGCTCTTGAATTGCCCAGCATCATGGTCAGCTCTGTAGCTGTACATGAGGGCCTGACAATGCCCAGGCTGGACTGAGCTAGAGGACCACAGATGCCTGCCTGGATAGTCAGAGGTCAAGGGCTGTCCTGCCTGAGACTTGATCATCTATTCATGCCCACTCAGATGGGACAAAGGATGCCTCCAGTGCCAGGAGGGCCCCACCAGCCCTCAAGAAGGCAGCATCTGGGGGCTGGCAGGTCACTGCACCCAGTCCTGTATAAATCCACACATGTCCACTGAGTGCCCTCCTGTCTGAGCTGTGCTGGAACCTGGGGTTGCCCAGGCAGAGTAGGGCCAGCATCACCCTTCCCAGGTAGGAGGGCAGAAGGAAACCATGCATGACTCCTGACACCCTCCCCACTCCTTGACAGAGGTTGAGTTGGATAAGAAACAGTCCTAGACAAGAAGAGACAGTTCATTCTTCTCTCAGAGCCCAGGACTGGGGGAAGGGAGGCCAGAAAAACAGTTCTTCAACTCAGCTCCCTGACTCCTGTTTGACCCTGGGCAAGTCCTATCCATTCTGGAGGCTTCACAGAGAAGGAGAGGGGAGGGCAATGAGGGCCAATTGTGCTTAAACCTAACTCTAACCTTTACCCTAAGAACCCTAACCTCTAACTGTAACCCCCTAACAACCCTAGCCCCAGACCCCTAAACCCTCGCCACTGACCCCTAAACTCTAATCCCTGACCCTTTAACCACAACCCTCTACCATGACTCTCCAACGATGACCCATAACCCTAAACCGTGACCGCTGAACCCTCACACTGACTCAGCCCCAGGCCTAAAGCCTGGCCTAGTGGGCACCGAGGGATGACTGAATGAACTCTCAAATAAACCGAGGAATTAAATCTTCCCGACCATGAATTTAGCAATGGTTTCTTAGATTTGACAGTAAAGCATAAGAAATGAAAGAAAAAAACAGATAAATTGGATTTCCTCAAAATTACAAACCTTTGTGCATCAAAAGAGGCTATCCAGAAAGTAAAAAGACAGCCCACAGGAAGGAAGACAATATTGGCACATGATATATCTCATAAGACTCTTTACCTAGAATGTACCCAGGACTTTTCCAACTCATCAACAAAAAGACAAACAATACAATTTTTGAAACAGAAAAATAACTTGCATGGACTGCTCTCCAGGCAACACATACAAATGGTCAACAAGAACATGAAAAGATGTCAATGTCAGGAGTCATGATGAAAATGCAAAGTAAGGCCACAGTGTGATGCCCCTTCACACACACTAGAATAAAAATAAATTTTTAAATAAAGTTTGAAATATGTAAATAAAAATAACAAATGTTGGCAACAATGCAGAGAAATTGGAACCCTTAAAAGTTACTTATGGAGATGTACAATGGTGCAGTCTATGTGTACAAACCTTTAGCATTTACTCAAGAATATAAAATATAATTACCATGTGGTTCAACAACTCCACTCCTAGATATATAACAAAAAAATGGAAAACAGGCATTCAAACAAAAACTTGTACACCAGTTATTCATAGCGGCACTGTTCACAATAGCCCAGGGTAGGAAAGATTCAAATGTCCATCAGCAGGTAAACGGATAAGCAAAATAAGGTAGATCCATAAGCTGCATTATTCTGTCATATAAAGGAATAAAGTAAAATTATACAGCCGCTGTGGAAAACTGTATAGTGGCTCCTCAAAAACATGGAAAATGTATGATCCCTTGATTCCACTCCAGGGTGTACACCCAGAATATTAGAAAGCAAGGACTGGAATAGATATCTGTACCCCATATTCATAGCAACATTATTCACAATAGCCAAAAGGTGGAAGCAACACAACACATCCTTCAACAGATGAATGGATAAGTACAGTGTAGTATATATGCAATGGAATATGATTCAACCTTTACAACTAAGGTAATTCTCACACATGCTACAATGTGGATGAACCTTGAAGTCATTATGCTAAGTGAAACCAGCCAGACACGAAAAGGACAAACGTTCTATGATTCCACTAGTATGAGGTATGCAGATAAGTCAAATCCAAAGACAAAGTAGAATAAGGTTGCCAGGGGTTGAGGTGAGTTAGTGTTTAATGGCTACGGTTTCACATGGGGAAAATAAAGTTCTAGAGATGGATAGTGAGGATATTTTTACAACAGTGTGAATGTACGTAAGGCCACAGAACTGGATACTTACAAATGGTTGAAATGGGGCTTTCCTCGTGGCACAGTGGTTAAGAATCCGCCTGACAATTGCAGAACACACAGGTTCAAGCGCTGGTCCTGGAAGATCCTGCATGCCGCAGAGCAACTAAGCTCGTGAGCCACAGCTATTGAGCCCTCGTGCCACAACTACTGAAACCCGTGCACCTAGAGCCCGTGCTCCATAACAAGAGAAGCCACCGCAATGAGGCGCCTGCACACGGCAATGAAGAGTAGCCCCCGGTGGCCGCAACTAGAGAAAGCCTGCGTGCAGCAGCAAAGACCCGACACAGCCAAGAAATAGAAAATATTTTTTTTAAAAAGCCTTTAAAAAATGTTTTAAATGGCAAATGTTATGTGTTTTTAATCACAATGGAAAAAATGAATGAAATAATGATCAATGTTACAATGTGGATAAACAGTGAAAACATCCTAAGTGAAAGAAGCCATACAGAAAGCCCACCCAGATCATGCTCATCTTGTACACTTTCAATCCAGCAAGGTTTATAAAGTGAGGAAAAGCCCCAGTGATGGTTCCAAGAAGAGAAAACTGGATTCGAATAGAAAAATACATTTCCACAAAGCTGGGGCCGCTGGTGAAAGTTGAAGCGGGTCTGTGAATAGGATTATAATGTGGAAACCTTAATTATTCCTCACTTTGGGGTTATGAGCTGGTTCCCTGGGAGAGTGGCCCCCCCACTCTCACAGGGTAAAACAAACTGGAGTATTTTGTGAAGGTGGAAAACTTTATACTGCTATTTAAAGTCTTTTATACACTTGAAATTTACTAGAAAATAAAGTACTTATCAAAACAACCATGTCATACGATGCCAGAAATAGAGACATCAAACTCTGTTATAGAGGCCAAGCCCTACCCAGATCCAGTTCACCCACAGTGGGGATGCTAATCACCCTTGTAGGAGTCCACATACTACAAGAGGCACCATGGGAAGATTATATTGGGAGCCACTATGTCTTGGGTGCTGTGGATGACCTGGATGTAGATGAAACAGTGGGATTTCTGAATTCTAGTTTTCCACATTCAACCACCAAAAAACTGTTACAACTAAAAAATGAATTCAGTAAAGCTGCAGGATACCAAAAAAAAAGAAAAAAAGAAAAATCAATGCACAAAAATCATTTGTGATTTTATACACTGATAATGAACCATCAGAAAAAAATTTTTTAAAAAATCCCACTTACATCCAAAAAGATAACCAGGAGTAAATTTAACCAAGGACATGAAGGACCGGCACACTGAAAACTGGAAGACACTGATAGAGGACACTGAACAGACGAAAATAAATGGAGGGGCTTCCCTGGTGGCGCAGTGGTTCAGAGTCCGCCTGCCGATGCAGGGGACGTGGGTTCATGCGCCGATCCGGGAAGAACCCACATGCCTTGGTGCGGCTGGGCCCGTGAGCCATGGCCGCTGAGCATGCGCTCTGCAACGGCAGAGGCCACAACAGTGAGAGGCCCGCATACCGCAAAAAAACAAAACAAAACAAGGGCTTCCCTGGTGGCGCAGTGGTTGAGAGTCTGCCTGCCGAAGCAGGGGACACGGGTTCGTGCCCTGGTCTGGGAGGATCCCACATGCCGCAGAGCGGCTGGGACTGTGAGCCATGGCCGCTGAGCCTGCGCTTCCAGAGCCTGTGCTCCGGAACGGGAGAAGCCACAATGATGAGAGGCCCGCGTACCACACACACAAAAAAGAATACTGTGCAAATATGCATTCTATGGTGGGAATTCCCTGGCTGTCCAGGGGTTGGGACTCTGTGCTCCCACTGCAGGGGGCACAGGTTCGATCCCAGGTTGGGGAACTAAGATCACACATCCTGCATGCTACATGGTGTGACACAAATTTTTGTTTAATTTAAAACAAATATGCAGTCTAGCCAAATTAATGTTCACATTCAATGCAATCCTTACCAAAAGTCCAATGACATTTTCCATAGAAACAGAACAAATAATCTTAAGTTGTGTGTGGAACCACAAAGGACCCAGAAGAGCCAGAGCGACCCTGAGGAAGGAGAACGGGCTGGAGGCATCTCCCTCCCTGATTTCACACTACATTACGAAGCTACAGTCCCCAAAAAGTGTGGAATTGGCACAAAAACAGGCACACAGACCAGAGGAACAGAGCAGAGAACCCAGGAATCAACCTACAGGTATGTGGTCAGTTAATTCACAAGAAAGGAGCCAAGAACATACACCAGGGAAAGGACAGTCTCTTCAACAGTGCTGGGAAAACCAGATGCCACACGCCAAAGAACAACACTGCTCTCTGTCTACACCACATACAAAAGGGGCCAAAAACCCAGTTTTCCATATCAAGCCCTTCCTCTCCTGAGTCCTCCGAAGACAGACACCCTCAGCGGTCAGCCACGCATAGGAACCTTCTGCCCACTTTTCCTCACCTTCTCCCTCAGCGGCATCACCTCCCGGCAGGTCCTGAGGAGACCAGGCTCCTGTCAGCATGAACTGGACCCCACAGTGTCCCAAAGCTGAAGGCCCAGCGGGTCCTGAGGAGACCCGGCTTCTGTTAGTGTGGACCCGACCCCGGCTTGTTCCGAAGCCCGGCCATCAGCGTGGACTCAGCCCCACGTGTTCCAGAAGCCAAAGCCCCAGCAGGTCCTGAGGAGACAGGGCTCCTCTCAGCATGAACATGAACAGCATGATCTGAACAGACATCCCGCCAAAAAAGATATACAGATAGTAAAAGTCATACAGAAACAAGCTCAAGGGCTTCTCTGGTGGCGCAGTGGTTGAGAGTTCACCTGCCGATGCGGGAGTCACGGGTTCGTGCCCCAGTCCGGGAAGATTCCACGTGCCGCAGAGCAGCTGGTTCCGTGAGCCATGGCCGCTGAGCTTGCGTGTCCAGAGGCTGTGTTCCGCAACGGGAGATGCCACAACAGTGAGAGGACCGCGTACCGCAAATTAAAAAAAAAAAAGAAACAAGCTCAACCTCATATACCATTAGGGAATTAGAAATTAAAATCATGAGCTATCACAGCACACATATTAGGACTGCTAAGCTCCAAAAATATGACAATACCAATTGCTAGAGGGTGAGCAAAAAAAGGAACTCTCCCTCATAGCTTGGGGGATGCATGTGCAGCCACGTTGTAAGACAATTTGGCAGTTTTTTCCAAAGCTAAACAAGTCTCACGTTGGGATCCAACAATCACACTTCCAGTATTTAGGCAACTGCTTTGAAAATCTATATCCAAATGCAAACAAGGAGGCAATTATGCACAGCAGCACTTCCATAATGGCTAAAAACTTGAAGAAATCAGGATATCCTTCAAAAGATGAATGCATAAGCAAATTGGGGTACATCCATGTCAAGGCGAGTAAAATATGCCACCCCAAAATATGTCTCTCTGGCATAAGCATTATTGGTCTGCTTTAGAAGAAAAAAAAAAAAAAAAAAGGGCTTCCCTGATGGCTAAGTGGTTAAGACTCCACCTGCTGATTCAGGGGACACAGGTTCGAGCCCTGGTCCGGGAAGATCCCACATGCTGCAGATCAACTAAGCCTGTGAGCCACAACTACTGAGCCTGCGCTCAAGAGCCCACGAGCCACAACTACTGAGCCCGTGTGCCACAACTACTGAAGCCCACACGCCTACAGCCTGTTCTCTGCAAAAAGAAAAGCCACCACAATGAGAAGTCCGCACACCACAATGAAGAGTATCCCCTGCTCGCCACAACCAGAGAAAAGCCTGCATGCGGCAACAAAGACCCAACGCAGCCAAAAATAATAAATTTTTTAAAAAAGCTCAGAAAACTGAGATTGCCATTTTATGAAGGACATTTACAACAGACAAATCTCCATTTATAAGGGTATGTCCATCTTTGCGCCAAAAATAGAAGGATAATTAAATCTTAAGTAACTCTTTTCAATGGGGAAGTCCTGACTTAAATGTGCAAACAGTCATACCCTTGTTTACTGTGCTTTGCATGATAACCTGCCATAACTGGCCTTCCCCACTTCCCCAGCATCTTTCTTCTGTTTTTAGCGGAAGACAGTATTTAAGGGGATGGTTTTGGTCATTTCAGGGCGTGACTCAGTTTTCCGTGGTATCCCCCATGTGTTGAGAAGGTATACATGTTATTAAACTTCGGCTTTTCTCCTGATAATCTGTCTTTTATTACAGGGGCAGGGGGGCCTCAACCCAGAACCTAGAAAAGTAGAGGGAAAATTGTTTTTCCTCCCATACACGTGCAGTGGAATACTACTCAGCAGAAAGGAATGCACCACCAACCTATGGAAAGACATGGATAAATCTTCAGTATATACTGCTAAGTGAAAGACTTCAGTCTGCGGAGGCTGCACACAGTATGACCCCATTGATGACATTCCGGGAAAGGCAAAGCTCCGTAGATGATAAGCAGATCATGGGGTGGGGGGTTTGAAGTAGTCCATGTGATACTCTAGGGTGGATACCTGTCACTATGCATTTGTCTAAGCCCACAGATGTGCATAGCCCAAGGGGCCAATCATAATCTATTCAAATTTAGTTATTTAGGATGTAGGAATGTTGCAGGATGGAATACATAATGTCACAGAATCTAAGTGTATTAGAAATATATGGAAGCAACTCATTGTAGGGGATGGGATAAAAGGTGCTGACCTAAGTCACCTTTGGAAATGAATGGAATCTGTAGACTAAAGGCAAAATGGACCGTATATAAACAGTGGGCTTTATTCTACGACATTCTTTCCCGGGTGCAGTAACTAACAATTCTGAAACCTCTGCACATGTAACCTGGAAAGGAGAAATGCACAGATAAATGGCAGATGGTGGGAGCCAGGGAGCCAGCCACAGCCTTGCTGTGGGAGTGGGAAGTTACAGATAAGCAACGGGAGAGCCTCTGCCCTCGTAATCCTGGATCTGGGCTTCCTGGGAGGATGTTGACTGGCGGGGGAAACACACAGATCTTCATGCTGGGAAGACCCTGCAGACATAGGAATTTCACACCCCATCTTTCCACCCATACCTGCTGGAAACATTCAGCCCTCCATAATCAGTCAATGTCTCATCCCCAGGCAGATAAAGGAGCATGAGGGTCTTGCTTACCCCTAAGCTGTCCCAGAATCCAGGCCCTGTGGGTGGAGCCAGGTTGGGGGTTCCTGGGCCTCTGAATCCAGGCCCTGGGTGTGGAGCCAGGTTGGGGGTTCCTGGGCCTCTGACCAGCAGGTGAGAGGAGGGAGGAAGACCGGTCCTGAGGACAGAGGTTCCCTCAAGTCTGTGAGCCCAGGAGCCCCGATGGCGCTCATTCCCAGTGCGGACATGGGCGGGGCCTGCAGTGGTTCTCTTCCCCCTGGGCCCTTTGATGAAGCCATGGCAGCACTGGGCCCTGACGTCTCCTGGTGGTGTCTCAACCTCTGACACAGCAGTTTTACAAAGGAATGGGAGAACGGAGCTGAGCCCCTGACGGCCACTCCTTTGTGGCTCTGAGTTGCTTCCACCAGGACCGCAGTCACCTGCACGTAGTCTGCTGTGACCTACCTGCCCCCATTGGCCTTTCCTCTCCCTCCCTGTGATGATTCCCATGACATTTCCAGCCCTGACCCCTCTCCCAGGCCAGACGCCTCTGTCCAGCCGCTGCACACCCATCTCACCTTGGGGGCTAACAGGCCCCTCAGAGGACTGGGCCCACAGCTCCCCACACCCAGGAGCAGCCCCAACTTCCCAGGTTGCTGAGCCCAGGCACCAGGTATAACCAAGCAGGGCCCTACTGGGCCTTCCCAGGACAGACCCCTCCCCCATATCCTCTGCTGTAGCTCCTCTCTGAAGTACCTGGATAACAGGGCCTGATGCACGCTTCCTCCACCACCAAGTGGAAGAAATTAACTACTTGATGATCATGAACAGGTAGCCCCGGAGCTTCTAGAGCCTAAGAATTTATAATGTTAACCGCCTGTTACCTCACCATCAACCAGAGAATTGTGCACCAGCTGATCACATACCCTGCGACGCCCCTCCTTCACCTGGCCTTTCATATTGCTTTACTGAAATCCTTCAGGGAGCTTGGGGTTTTAGAGCACAAGCCACCTGGCCTCCTGGTATTGGCACTTTTACAATTAAAGCTGCACTTTCCTTCACCACACCCGGTGTCAGTAGACTGGCTTTACTGCACTCGGGCAAGCCGACCCACGTTTTGTTCGGTAACACTGGGGCCTCCCAGGCTCCCACCCTCCTTGTGCCCCAGTGACTGTCATCTGCTCCTCCAGTCTTGTTGCAGCAAAAGTAGAAATGAAGTTTTCCTTACCCCGAGGACAAGTAAAACAAAGGGAACAGCGAACAGGCTAGAGAAGAAACATAAACTGGCCTGAAAGAGTTCATCACTCCTTGTTTTACTTTGTCACTAACCTGTAATAACTAGATTTGTACTTTTCAAAGCTAACCTCACTCCCTGACACTATGTAATTTACATTCGGCACCCATCACTCCTGATTCTGTGAGTTACATCCCGTGCCTCTCACTCCCTAACCTTATTATGTCCAGCACTTACATTCTATACGCCCCTCATAACAAATCACCCCCTATAGCGTTTGCATTTCAGAAACGAGGTCACCGTCGACAAATCAGAGGCAAACATATGCAATTACCAGACTGCTGGACCCCAATTACCACGCGGCCTGATGCCAGCTATGACTGTTTTGAAATAATGCAAAGGAAAGGAAGAATGCAAGACCTTCACTACTTTTATCCTCATCCTATACCCCGGACTGCGAGAGCCCCACGTATAAAATTTTTCCTGACTCTCAAGGATGGGGGGGTGCCCAGTTCTTGAGGCGCTAACCAGCTGTTTCTTCCCTTCTGCCTTGCAGAATCACAAAGACATCACTCTCTTCCTCCAAAATCCCTGTCTCCGTATTTCTGTTTGACCTCGGTTCACAGGGAAGCTGAGATTTTGACAACAGTCTGTCGCCAGTTCCCACACTAATTCCCCTCTATGCCCACAGCCCTGGCCCAAGCCCGATCTTGTGCCTGGTTCCTCCATCAGGCCTGACAAAACTCCCTGCCCACATGGTGCATCTCACATCCCACGCCAACCTGGGCTTTCTGAAGCATAAAGAGAGAGACTGACTCTCTCCAACCTGTAATCCCGCAAATGTTTCCCCACTTTCGCTAGGGTATCTGCCGGGAGAGACATCTGCCAAGGCCCTGATCGTCCCCGGCATCCCCACTAGGCTGCTGGCTCCTGAATGCCCTGACAATGAGCACCTCAGCAGGCCGGGCGACACGGCAGGAAACCCCAGAACTGCTCACCTCAGGACTGGGCCGGCACTGCCACGGCCTGATCAGAGACAGCAGAGAAGGGTTCCCCAGCTGGGACGCAAACTCTGCACAAGTGGCCTCTCCTTGAGCCATTACATCAACTCGTGTGACTTGAGGGAAGGAAGGACTGAAGCACACTTGGTTCCTAAGGAGGATGGTATAGGCTCAGTCACATCTCTCCAAATTCACATGCTGAATCCCTAACTCCCAGGACCCCAGGATGTGGCTGTATTTGGAGATGGGATTTTTAAAGAGGTGATCAAGGTAAAAATGAGGTCACTAGGGTGGATCCTAATCCAATAAGATTGATGTCCTACAAGAAGAGATTAGGACACAGATAGGCACAGGGGGAGACCATGTGAGGCACTGGGGAGAAGACGGCTGTCTAAGCACCAAGGAGAGAGGCCTCAGGAGAAGCCAGCGCGCACACACCTTGATCTCCGACAGCATCCAGGACTGGGAGATAGGTCTGTTACCCAAGCTGCCCTGTCTGTGCTATTTGTTACGGCGGTCCTGAGCAGACTCACATGCAGGGTTAACTCAGGGCTCAGACTGGACAGAGCCCACTCTCCATCCCCCTGTACATGGGTTACAGGAACCACCGGAACTGAGGAGGGGGTCCCTGAGGGGAGGCACAAGATAGAAGATGCTAGGCATTAACATGGCTGCATTCATGTTAAACGTGCCTGAAGTCCAATCACACGAGATGGTTTTGTCCTGTATGTACATCGGCACCTTCAGTCTGAACTACAGATCTTTGGCTTCACCAGCTCCACTGAGAGCATTAGCTTCACCTGCTGTGGACCGTCTCCTATAGGATTTCCAGAACCACAAAGCACTGAATCTTCACAGGACCCAGTGTCTGTGCGCTACCGTCCAGGTGACCGTCACAACAGGGCCGCACAGCTGGCCATCAGAACCCATTTCCCTTTTTCCTGTTCACAGCTACTCTGCACCTCCCAGCCTTCCCACCCCTTCCAGCTGGGGCATAGTGCCTCCTGTTACCAAGGGAAACAGGTGAAGTTGGTGAGGGCCTTGGCCAGCCTGCATCCTACAACAGAGAGCATGAAGCCCAGTTGGTCACCCCACCCTGCTGGTTGGAGACCTCACCTGGAAGCAGGGAGGAGAAACAAGGGGGCCAGAGGCTGGGACCTGGCACTCACCTGCCCTGGACTCTCACAAGAAGGGGACAGACACATCTTGAGCTCCAGCCCAGTTTTGGGAGACACTTTTTTCCAGCAACAAACTTTACCTTAAAACCCAAGGTGCTTTACAAACCCCTCCCCAGCTGTCACAGAAAGTCAGGCTTCATCTCATCACACTTTTCTCAAACCCCAGCTCATGCTGAGACCACCTCTCAGGGGATGGTGCTTCAGAGAAGCCCCTTTAAAAGATCCCTGGAGTTCAGCTCTAGCAGCCCTGCCTTCAGTTTAAGGGAGAAGTTTCCTTGACAAACCTTCTCAGTTTCCTGGACAACCAAGCTTCACAATCTCCCAAACTCTTCTCCTTCAAACATTCCTATTCTAGGCTGGATGAGCCTAAAGAGACAGTGCTGTCATCACGTTCCAGAAACCGATTCCCCCCAGCCCGTAGTTATTGGTTACATGATACTATTGATGATGAAATCCCAGGAGAGCCAGCTTTCCAATATAACCATTTCTGGACTCGGCCCTGGGTCCCGTTCCACGGACAGAGTGGAGTGGCTGTTTCCACGTGCCCCGTGGTAGAAGAGCTCACTTAATGCAGCCAGGACTTCAATCTTTCCAGGTGATTCCAGGGTCCTCACTCTGCCCAGACCCCACCCACATGGCTGCTGTCTGTGCCAGTCTATACGGGACCTTGACAATCTCCTAAAATGAGGGTTATTTTATACACAGGCAATGGGTTGAATGCTGGCCCCGAAAGACGTGCCCCCCCCCAGAACACGTGAATGGGACCATATCTGGGAAAAGGGTCTTTGTATATGTAGTTAAAGATCTCGAAGTGAGGTCATCCTGGGTTAGGGTGGCCCTCAATCCAATTGAGAAAGTCCTTATGAGACACAAAAGAGGAGAAACACAGACACAGAGGAGAAGCCACGTGAAGACAGAGGCAGAGACGGGAGGGATGCAGCCGCAAGCCTGGGAATGCCTGGAGCCCCCAAAAGCTGGAAAAGGCAGGAAGAACCCTATCCTGGAGCCTTTGGAGAGACTTCTGTCCTGCAACACCTTGATCTCAGATGTCTGGTCTCCAGGACTGGGGAAGGATGAATTCCTGTTGTTTTCAACCACCCAGCTCTTGGTCATTTCTTACAGAAGCCACAGAATGGTCACACAGACCCTGCTCTGTAGGATCCTGGAGTGCGGGTCTCATTAAAGGCCCACAGAGGCTGGGTTACGGAACCCTTAGGGTCAGCATTGGGCCTCAGAAATACTAAAGCAGTGGCTGGACACCAGAATGTTGAGGGGTCAGTCAGAAGCCCATCCTTAAGGGTGCCGGCTGCACACGGCCTCCCCAGGTTTTTACACCTGTACCTGTTGGGGATAAGTATTTCCATCCTGATTCAGGACTTCTGATGTCACCCTTCACGTTGCTAATCAAGAACCCACTAGTTATACAAATGAAAACCCTATCAGGGCACTTGCTCCAGTGGTAAACAATTCTGAAGTTGGTCAGAGGTGGGGAATCGTCTCCCATGCAGCCAGCAGCTCCCCTGCAAGGAGTGTCCTCATTGCAAGGCTGGGGGACGGTGCCAAGGCGTCTGTGAGTAAACGTGAGCTGAGCCCCAGGCCAGCTGCTGCTGAACTGTTCCCACCCTTCCCAAGTAAAACACCTGAATGTGTGCAAGGACTTGAAAGCCTAGAGGAAAGGGCTTGGAGTCACACCAGCCACAGCACGCAGGCCGAGTTGGTGCCTACAGGCCAGCCAGGATGGTCCTGGCCACGGGTGCTCTTCTGGAAGCTTTCCATTTCCCTGCCTGAGGTACCCCTCCTGTCCCAGCCCCCACTGCATTTTTCCTTCCTCACCTCTGCCCGGAGAGAAATTCCAGCAGAAGGTATGGGTGACACATCCTCTCCTTTAGCAGGTGGCAGCCCGGCAACTCCTGCAGAAAGTCCAGCAGAGCCCCACTCACACCGGGCCACCCACAGAGCCGTGGTCCCTCACTCCCTCCCAGCAGCCCAGCCCCAAGACTGCTGATGGGGCAGAGAATATGGCGTCAGGCCCAGCTGCAGGGGCTCTTGCTGCCTGGAGCTGTGTTTATATTGACCTCAACGTAGGCACACCTGGGGAGGGCTGGCCGGCAGGGTCAGGCTGCCCAGGTCAGCCAATTCTTGCCCCCTCAGGGTCTCACAGTTGCATTCTAGCCAAATTCTAGCTCTCACATTCCTGCCCCAGTGCACCTGGGGTCGGGGGCAGCAGACCCAGGCTCTGTTCCGGCAGAAGCTCCCTTTCTGTGAACAGGTCTTCCCCCGCTCCCATTATCCTCACTGGAAACTCAGGAGGCCACAGCATCGGGGCACCTCCAGCACCAGGACCCCACCCTAGGGAATCTCTCAAGAGCAGGGACCAGGCCTACAGGTGGAGGGGAGGAGGGAGCCGGCCTCTTCAGGATCTCCGGGGCTAAGAAGCCTCCTACGCAGGAGGGCCTTGGACTCAGCTTAACTGCCACCCAGGGTCTCCTACCCCAGCCCTGGTAGGGGGGCCCTTCAGATTCCAGGGCCCCAAGATCCTCCCCACCGACTTCTGACCCCAACTGCAGGGTAGGGGACCCCCTCCGCAGCTTCTTTTTTCTTGCTCCCAGAATTCCCTGAAGCTGTTATACTCAGGACAGGATCAGGGCTGCTCCCTGCACGGCCAGACCCTGATGTCCGGCCAGACCCCAGCCGGCAAGAAAAAGGAAGCCCCGTCTCCGCTGCTGAAAACACCAGTGCGGGACGTTTGCCGTCCACTTCACCTGGCAGGGAAATGGGCACACTGAAGTGGAGAGTGATGGGGTGGAGTTGGGAAATGTGGGTGCTCGGAGCCTGGAGAGGAGGTTTCCTGAGGGGGTGAGGTCACAGGGTGCAGGAGGGGACCAGGAGATGGGCAGGGGTACAGGCAGTGTGTGTCCGGCGCTGGAGCACTTGCATCCTCGCTTGGGCCGGCCCCCTGCCCTGAAGGCTGCGTCTAGTAACACAGGGGACCCTGGAAGGGGGTTTTCTGTGTGGCTGGTTCACTAAAGCTGGGTGACTGTGGGCACATGGGCCCAGCTGCAGTCCCGGTGAACACACTGTTCTCTCCAGGGAAATGAGGTGGACACTCAGACCCCAGTCTGTGGATGGTCTAGTCCTCTGGGTGTCTTGTCTCTTCTTGGGGGTCACTGGGGCTTTATCCTCACTCCGTGGGGTACAGGAGGGGAGGGATACAAACGCCCCGGGCTCACTGTGCCTGGGCTCCTGGGGAGGACCTCTCTGGCCCACATGTTCACAGGCCTCAGTCACCCCTGCTCGACTCTCCCCTCCAGAGACTCGGCAAGAGGACCTGCCCTGTGAAATGGGGCGCCTGGGTCGGGGGGCTTGTGGGTCCCTGCTCAGATGGCCACACTCAGGTCTCGGGGTGGGTGCAGTGGCCTGTGACCACTCGTCAAGTCACCACGCTGCTTTGGCTCCTTTCTGGGGCCTGAGATGCCCCAGAGGTGGCTGGAGGAGCGGGGGAGGTTGCTGTGATGGGGAAGTGTGGGACGGGGGTCCTGGGCCCTGGGTCCCTCCCCGAGGAGGAGTGGGGGTCATGCCCAGAGGGGAGGAGGCCGGTGACGGTCCTGGGTGTCAGCAAGCACAGCACCGCGCCCCGCAGGCCGGGTGTGGGATTCCTGTGGCCCCGGAACAGAACACCAGATGGGGGGCGCGGTTGGGACAGGGGACGCTTCCTCTCAGGCCTGGAGCCCGAGGTCAAGGTGCTGGGGGCCCGCTTCTCCGCGGCTTCTGGGGTCAGTCAGTCACAGGCCACTCCCAGCCCCGTCTCCGTCTCTGCCATGACATCGCCTTCTCCCCCATGTGTCTGGGTCCAAATGCCCCCCATGAGGACGCCCGCACACAGGTAAGTGACCTCAGCTCACCCCGGGCAGCTCTGTGGTGGCCCATCTGCACACAAAGTCCCATTCTGAGGTCCCGGGTAGTCCGTCTTCTGGGGTCTCTTGAGGTGACAATCCTCGTGGTCGACACAGCTCGTGGGGGCCTGCGGGTCCCCCAGGCCGGATCCAGGGGCCTCATGGAGGATGGGGTGTCTTGAATCAGGGAGGACGGACAGACGGGCAGAGGGGGAAGGGAGGCCGAGGGGCGGTCAGCCCTGCCCTCCAAGGACGGGGGGAGTCTCTATAGGGCCGGGCCGGAGCTGGCGCGGGGACGTGGTGGTCAGAGGCGGGCGGCCTGGGCTGCGACGTCAGGATCGCTTAGGGCAACCATGACCCAGTCCCAGCCCTAATGATTACCCTTCAAAGCACCAAGACCAAGCCACGTCTAATCAGGTCACACAAATACATCATGAGAAAGAAAAGTACACCAGTATACCTTAGAAATATGAACGCAAGGATCCTCCACAAAATTAGAACAACATGGAGCCAACAGAACATTAAATGGATGATGCCATAAGCAAGTATCTCCACACCGGAAATGTCAGGTTGTTCAACATATTAAACCTAAGCAATGTATTGAAGAATGACTATAAAGAAGTGAATTCAAAGCACATGATCCTATCAATTACTGCAGGAAAAGCTATAATCAAAATCCAGTGCTATTTCATGATACAAGCACTCAAGAAAGTAGGAATAAAAAGCAGTTTGTTCAATATGAAAAAGAGTAGTATACAAAGCCACAGCAAACACCATGCTCAATGTTAAAAACTGAAATATTTACTCCTGAAATCAGAAACAAGGCCAGGAAGCTGGCCTCCACCGCTGATAATAGTGTACTGAAAGTTCTACCCAGAGTTTTGAGGGAAGAAACCAAAGGCATCCATATGTGAATGGAAAAATTAAAACTGTGTCTATTCACAGAACAAAGGTCATACTATCTTATATATAAAACTTCCTATAACAACAAAAAATTATTTGACTAATCAGTAATTCAGCAAAGTTATAGAAAAAAAATCAATTCACAAAAATCTATGTTATACATATATACTAGCAATAAATAATCTGAAAAAGAACTTATTAAAACAATTCCATTTTAAATAATGTCAATATTAATATTTAGGAATATGTTTAATCAAGATACAAGACTTGTTTTTCTGTATGTAAAACTGTCTGTACGTTTGAAATTACTGGAAAGTCAGGTACTTTTTAAAACACCATGTCAAAATCATGCCAGAAACGCAGAGGGAATATCAAACTTCCATACAGAGGCCAAGCCTTACCCAGATCCAGTTCACCCTAAGTCCACATGTCATTTAGAGGCACTGTGGAAAGACTTATTAGGACATCCTAATATAAAGGACTTCCCTTTCTTCCCTGTTGTGGATGACTTGGATGTGGTAGAAAGAGCGGGATTTTGGAAGTTCAATTTTCCACATCATTCCACCAAAATATACTGTTAGAAATAATAAATGAATTCAGTAAAGACGCAAAATCAGTACACAGAACTCAACTGCATTTCTAAACACTAATAATGACCCATCAGAAAGAGAAAAAAACCCTATTTAAAACTGCATAAAAAAGAACAAAATACCAAGGAATAAATTTAACCGAGGATGTGAAAGACCTGAAAACTTTAAGACACTCATGAAGACATTGAAGAAGACACAAGTCGGTGGAAAGACTCCCCGTGCTCATGGAATGCAAGAATTACTGTTGCTAAAATGTCCGTTCTACCCAAAGCGGTGCACACAGGGAAGGCAGGCCGTCCTGAAATTCCAACGGTGTTTTTCACAGAAATGGAGCAAATCCTCCTAAGATGTGTGTGGAGCCACAAAGGACCCCGAAGAGCCAAGGCGACCCTGAGAAAGGAGAACGGGCCGCAGGCATCTCCCTCCCTGACTTCACACTTCATCACGAAGCTACAGTCCCCAAAACAGTGCGGAACTGGCTCAAAACAGGTGCACAGACCAGAGGGACAGGACGGAGAGCCCAGAACCCACCCCGCGCGGTGGGGGAGGAGGGGGTCGTTAAGTTACGACAAGGGGGCCAGGGACACACCAAGCGGAAGGGCAGCCCCACGGTAAACGGTGCAGGGAAGACTGCACACCCCATAACCCACGCGGCTCCACCGTGCACCAGCCTGACCAAAAACCCAGCTTTGCACACCAAGCCCTTCCTGGGTCAGAAGAGGACGGACCCCAGCAGAGTCAGTTGCCCCCAGGAAGTTTCTCCCCACTTTTCCTCACTGTCCCCTCACCTGTTCCTCCAGCGCCGCCTGCGTCCTCAGGAAACCCAGCTCCCGTCAGCGTGGACGCAGCCCCACGTTGTCCTGAAGCCGAAACCCCAGCGAGTCCTTGAGGAGACCGAGCGCCCATCAGCAGCCACAACCCGGCGGAGCCTGAGGAGACACAACTCCCCTCAGCTGCACTCAGACCTGGGTCGGCGGGGAACGCGCATGCACTGTGGGTCAGAGAGGCGGGATCAGCGCCACCCTGTGGTCGGTGCGGGAAGTGCAGGCCGCCCCTCCCTCACGGGTCACTGGAGACAGCGCCCCCTGCTGGCAGAACTGCTGAACCCATTAAATTGTGGAAATTCAAACAAATGAAGACAATATCCCATAGCTTCTCCAAAGTACTTAAGGAACAATGAATTGGAAACCATATGGAATAAAATGAATGTAGACACAAGCTTTACAACTTACACCAAATTCAATCAAAATGATTCAGAGACAAGTTTTAAATGCAAAACTATTCAAAATTATAGGAGAAAACATAAAAGAAAATTGATATTAGCTTGGGCTTGGTCATGTCCATCACAAGCTTTGTGGTTTTAACACACAACACAAAAAAGCAGTCCAGAAAGAAAAACAAGGCATTCTGTGGACTTTATAAAATTAAAGATTTCTACTGTGTGAAAAACCTCATTCAGACAATCGAAAGGCAACACACACTGGGGGAAAAAAACTGAAAACATATCTAATAAAGAATTTGTCTCAAAATATACAAAGAACTACAACACAACCCCATTAAAAATAGGGAAAGCTCTAAATACACACCTGGTCAAAGAAGGTACAGAGATAGTATACAAAACTATGCCCAGGACTGGGGGGCAGAGAAACCGTGGTCCAGTTGAACTCCCTGAGTCATGTGTGACCCAGGACTAGTCCTGTCCTTCCTGGAGGCCTCAGAGAGATGGGGAGGGAGGAAGGGGAAGAGGGCGGATTCTGCTTAAACCTAACTCTAACCCCGACCACTCTCACCACTTTCATTCACCATGGTCTAGGAAGTCCTAGACATAGTAATTACATGAGAAAAAGAAATAAAAGGAATCCAAAGGCAGAGGAAGAAGTAAAACTGTCACTGTTTGTAGATGAGATGATGTTTTATATTTCATTTATTATTTATTTATTCATGCATTCATTTATTTATTCTGGTTGCGCTGGGTCTTAGTTGTGGCAGGTGAGCTCCTTAGTTGCGGCAGGCATGATCCTTAGTTGTGGCATGCGAACTCTTAGTTGTGGCATGCATGTGGGATCTAGTTCCCTGACCAGGGATCGAACCAAGGCCCCCTGCATTTGGAGCGCGGAGTCTTAACCACTGGACCACTGGGGAAGTCCCGACATGATGTTTTATTTAGAAAATCCTTAAGATGACCCCCCAAAACAAATAGAATTCATTGGAAAATTCAGTTAAGTTGCAGGATACAAAATTAACCTATAGAAATCAGTTGCATCTCTATCCACTGGCAACAAACTTTCAGAAAGAGAAATTAAGAAAACAAACCCATTGACAATGGTATTAACAAAAATGAAATACCTAGGAATACATCTAACCCAGGAGGTAAAAGACCTGTACTCAGAAAACTGGAAGACACTGATGAAAGAAATTGGAGACGACACAGACAAATGGACAGATATAATGTGTTCATGGATTGGAAGAATTCATATTGTTAAAATGATTCCACACCCCAGAGCAATCTAGAGATTTGATGCCATTCTTATCAAAATACCAATGGAATTTTATGAGAACTAGAACAAAGAATTCTAATATGTGTAAGGAAACAGAAAAGAACCTGAATAGTCAACGCGATCTTAAGAAAGAAGCACAAACTTGGACACATCACACTCCCTGTTTCAAACTATACTACATATCTAGAATAATCAAGACAGTATGGTATAGGAACAAAAGAAATACACATAGATCCATGGAACAGAATGGAGAGCCCCAAAATAAATATAGGCATATATGGTCAATTCATCTATGACAACAGAGGTGAGACTATACAATGGGGAAAAGATTACCTCTTCAATGAATGGTGGTGGGAAAACTGGACAACTACATGCACAAGAATCAAACTGGAATCCTTTCTTATACCACCTACACAAGCTACCGGAAAATGAATCAAATACTTCAATGTAAGACCTGAAGCCATAAAGCTCCTCGAAGAAAACATAAGCAGTATGCTCTTTGACATCCATCTTAGCAATATTTTCTGTATCTGTCCCCCCAAGCAAGGGGAACAAAAGCAGAATAAACCAATGGGACTCCACCCAACTTTAAAGGTTTTCAATGGCAAAGGAAACCATCCATAAAATGAAGAGGGAGCCTACCGAATGTGAGAAAATAGTTGCAAACAATATGTCTGAAAAGGGGTTCATATCCAAAATAGATGAAGAACCACACAACCGAAACTCCAAAAACTAAAAACCCAATTAAAACTTGGGACCGAACATTATTCCAAAGAAGACGTACAGATGGCCAAGAGACATATGAAACTGTGACCAATATCACTTATCATCAGGGAAGCGCACATCAAAAGAACAATGAGATTATCACCTCACACCTAAAAACTTGGCTATCGTCCAAAAGACAACAAATAACAAGCCTTGGCGAGGATGAGGAGAACCCTCAGACATTCTCTTGGGAAAGTTCATTGGTGCAGCCACTGTGGAAAACAGTACAGAGGTTCCTCAAGAAATTAAAAATAGAACTACCGTATGATGCAGGAATTACACTTGGGGGTATCTTTCTGAAGGAAACAAAAACACGAATTCAAAAACAGATACACAGGGAGATCAGCTTGGTGCTTTGTGACCACCTAGAGGGGTGGGATAGGGAGGGTGGGAGGGACGGAGACACAAGAGGGAAGAGAAATGGGAACATATGTATATGTATAGCTGATTCACTTTGTTATAAAGCAGAAACTAACACACCATTGTAAAGCAATTATACTCCAATAAAGATTTAGAAAAAAAAAAGAAAACAAAAAATACGGGAATGCATCTAAATCACATCTACAATGGACACTTAGGTTTATCTCGTATATCTGAAGCACAGTTACTCCTTTTTGACAGTCAAATGCATTCCCCTCCTCAGTGCCAAAGCAGATGTACAATTCATATCCAAAAGCCGACAAAAAAGGCCACTTTGGTCAGTAAAATTTAAGTTAAACCATGTATAAGCCAGAGTGACTTCCTCACACCTCAATATGTGAAGAGTTTTTTTCCCTTTTGATTACAAGTCTTTCAATAGAAAGCATTAATGATCAAAATGTCAATCCCTCAGTGCCAGAATGAATCAGCTGTTTGGCCCACGTGTAGATCATGTCCCTCAGCGCTAGGCCTCCTTTATATTTGCCTAGTTGATTTACATTGGGGGAATACTGATCAGGTATCGTGAACATGCTCAGAGGAATGTTAATGAGAAAACGCTTTATATAGGCCATACATTTTATTATTCATACCCAATTGCCACACAAGCATGGCACATGTGCTTTTAGCAGTAGACCTAAAGCAAACAGTGATACATCATGAGTAGTTACATTGTCATAACTTCACTAGTTAGTTTTCCTTTCCTCTTAAACATCAGGGCAAAATGAAGCCAACACAGTAACTTTCATAAATACACACTTCCATACAGAGGTGTCATTTATCCAATTGCTCCAAGTCCTAAGTAGCTTGAGGGAAAGGACTTCCCCGTGTCTGGAAAACACAGATCAAAGCCAGTAACAAAAAAAAAACAAAAACATTATGACCATATTCACCAGTTCACTCAGTAACCAATCCTTCTGTTAACTTTTTATGAAGCCATCCAATTCTCCATTAAGATTTTTCATTTCTTACCCAGTGTGGCATTATGATATGAAATTTATCGGAGACTTGTGCTTGCCAAAAGGGCCTTCACATAGATTTTCTTGAAGATGGAGCACTTTTGCAAAGTGTTAGATCACAACAGTAACTATCTCTAAATCACATAAAGACTTAAAAGGTCATGGTTAAACATTTGACCACAATGTAAATGACAAAACAAACCATTATTGCTGTTACATACAACATTTAAAAATAACTAGAATTATGACTGATAAAATTTTACCAGGACATACTAGCTTTTTAGGAATTCCATGTAATTTAACATATTAATCAAACATTTCTCTCTGAGATGGCTCAAGGGCCTTCGAAAGCAGCTCAAAGTTAGCTGGAGATCAAAAGAACTGTTAGAATTGACCAAACAACACTTATTCACTGAAGCAAAGTAAAGAGATTTCGAACAAAAATATAGATCACAGACAGGCAAAGGAACTCACAAGCTGTTCGCAATCAAAAGCAGCATTCCAAGAAAACTTTGGAGGGAGAAACCAAATCCAGGCTTGCTCTAACCCACTTCCAACAAAATCCATCTTAGAAAATCCTGGTCATGCATAACTCTTTCCTCAGTGATCCCTTTGCACAAATGTTCATCACCCTCTGTATCATCTTATGTTGCCCCTTATTTTTTTCCGCATTCAGACACAACTAGCTCTACTACAAAGTGACTTTCTTTTCTCTTTGTACCATCAGCCTGTTACCTAGCTGCTCACTTTCTTTATTACATAGCTTCATAAATGCTTGAACATATGGAACTTCTTTTGTCTTTCTCTTCCTGTGACAAAAGAAATCTAGCTGAAGGATAGTATAATCATTTAGGCTCCCACTCAAAGACCACCATTCCTCATTTTTCAACAATGTATCCATACATATGCCAGACAAATTACAATAGAATTTCATTCTTTTCTTAGTCTTAGGTTTACAACTATAGGTTGACCAGTCTGCCAGGATTTTGCCCATTGGCTATCACATGGAACTGAAGAAGCAGCACTTCTTATGCTTGAACCATAGAACACTCACACACCGACTAAAAATAAAACAAAATCCTGAACACCAATGGAAGCCTCAAACCAAAGGAACCAGAAACCAAACAGAAACCAAAAACCAAACAGCACAAGACTCAAATCATCTTCCAAGTCTCAACTTAGCCTGTGACCTCTGTCCAAGGGGTGCACCTTCCAAATGAGATTTCCTGGAATGAAAAGTCACCCAAATGGGAAACAAGGTTACCCCAAATTTACAGGGTTAAAAGGACTTCAGACTGCACGCCAGGGGAGTTACCACACGCTGGCTGAGGTGCTGCTACCTCTCAAATGCTATTTTTCTGGTTCCCCAAAATAATCCCTTGGAGTAGGACATTTGGGGCAGCCCAGGCAGGAGGAAGAGAGGAACGTCCTCAAGGCAAAGACGGCCTGGGCAGCTGCTAGGGAGGTCCCTCTTCCACCATCTATTCCTGCCCCAGAGTTCTAACTACTGAGATGACTGGGACACAGCCTTTCCAGGCAAGGGTCCCAGGTGGCCTGACCTCTAAAGGAATTCTCCAACCTTACACTCTCTCGAAAGAGCTGGCGTGGAGAAAATCTCAGTGTCCGATCGAGTCAGGGGACCCACAGGGGCCATCCCCAAGTCAGCCCCACATTGGGTACTAAATTTGATGTCGAAAACTCGACCACTGTGCACCAGTGACAAATCGAATCTGAGAGATAGTGGTTTGGAGGAAGTAGAAAAGAATAGCTTCACTGCTTTGTCAAACAAAGGGGGACACAGAAAACTCGTGCCCTCAAAAACCG
Organism: Orcinus orca; assembly: GCF_937001465.1. Lineage (NCBI taxonomy): Eukaryota > Metazoa > Chordata > Mammalia > Artiodactyla > Delphinidae > Orcinus > Orcinus orca. Next base: position 5,518,411 of record NC_064572.1, read on the forward strand.
TGCATCCCAATGCAGGAGGATCTGGTGAGGAGTTTTACAGCAATGGTTTAAGGACACAGTTGCTTCTAAGGTTTAGTGTGTGTACAGGGCCTTAACTCCCTTTAATCTGGCCTCAGATGGTCTCTTGATGAGCTTCTCTGAAATAAAGAAGATAAAATCTTCTATTTTGTGGGGGTTTTAGGTTGGTAAAGAGCCCAAAGATACTCTTACCTGTATCCCTTGAGGCAAAATCAGGATCCAGTTCCAAGGCTGCACTATTGTTTCTTGATGGTTCCTCCATTGTCTCTGCATCCCCTCCCTTCCCTGATTAACAACTGTTTGAATCTGTCCCCTGGAAATCAGGGAGGTTCCAGGAGTCTCTAGACTAAATAAGGCCCTGATGCTACACCTAACTCAGACCCTGATACTTTCCCTAAACAAGGCCCTGAGACTACTCCTAACTCATTCCCTGACGCTGTACCTAACAAAGGATCTGATGCTAATCCTAAATCAGGCCCTGACACTGTGTGTAACTAAGGCCCTGCTGCCATCAGTATCTAAAGTCCTGACATTATCCTGAGCTAATATCCTCACCCATGTCTTACTAAGGTCCGGAAACTGTCCCAAAGGAAGCCCTTATGCTGTCCCTAAAAGAGGCCCTGAGCATGTCTTTAACGAAGACCCTAATGCTGCTCCTACAGAGGCCCATATGCTACTCCTAAGGCATGCCCTGACACTGTCCCTGACTCAGGCCCTAAAGATAGGCTTCACATAGGCCCTGTTGCCGTACTTCAGTTAGGCTCTGACGCTGTCCCTACATCAAGCCCTGACACTGGTCTTGATTAAAGACCTGACACTGGTCCTGATTATAGCCGTGACACTGGTCCTACCTAGGATCCTGATGCGCTCAATAAGTAACGTCTTCATGCTATCCCTAGATCATTTCCTGACACTACAAATGGTCTGGAAACTGACTCTCTCCTGAGCTAATTTCCTGCTTCTTATCCTCACTAATGACCTAATGCTCTCCTAACTTAAGGCCCAGACTACAGCTAACTAAGGCCCTGACACTGTCACTAACTAAGGCCCGAAATCTTCACTAATATAGGTCCTGCTACCAGCAATATCTAAAATACAACACTATCCTGAGCTAATATCCTGAACCATTTCTAGACAAGGTCCTGACACTGTCCCTCAGAAATTCCTGTTGCTCTCCCTAAGTCAGGCACTGACGCTGCCCCTACCTGCAACCAGGATACTGGTTCTAAATAAGGCCCTGATACTCTCAGTGACTAAGGTCTTGACACTATCCCTAGGTCATTTCCTGACACGATCCATAAACTTTACCCTAAACCTAGCCATAACAAATGTCCTGCCTCTTATGCAATTGAAGCCCTTACTCTCTGCCTAACCCCGACCCTGAATATAGGCCCAAGGCCGTGACACTGTCACTAAGGCCTAGAGGCTCGTCCTAAATCGAGCCCAGAACTGACACTCAATAGAGCCCTAACACTCTTCCTAACTCAGGCCCTGACATGGTACCTAAGAGAGGCCCAGATGCTAGTCCTAACGCAGGCCTTGACACTGTGTCTAACTAAGGCCCTGCTGCCGTCAATATATAATGTCCTGACACTATCCTGAGCTCATTTCCTGACCCATCTCTTAACAAGGTCCTGAAACTGTCCCTAAGTAAACCCTGAAGCTGTCCCTGAGTGAGACCCTGAGGCTGTCCCTAACAGAGGCCTTGATAATGGCTTTAGCCAAGTCCCTGAGGCCGATCCTACCCAGGCCCTTATGCTGCTCCTAAGTCATGCCCTGATACTCTCCCTAGCTAAGGCCCTGAAACTAGGCCTCACGCAAGCTCTGTCACTCTTCCCAAGTCCGGCTCTGACGCTGTCCCTACCTGAAGGCCTGACAATGGTCCTAAATTAGGCCCTGATGCACTAAGTAACTGAAATCTTGGCACTACTCCTAGGTCATGTCTTGACACTGTCCTTAGACGTTAACCTAAACTTGCCTTTAACTAATGTCGAACCTCTTTATGCTATCTAAATCTCTGATGCTGTCCCAAACTAAGGCCTTGAAATTAGTCCCGAGGCTATGAACCTCTCCCTAACAGAGGCCTGGAGGCTCGTCCTAACTCAGGCCCTGACACAACACCTAACTCAGTCCCTGACACTGTACCTAACAAAGGCTCTGACGCTGTCCCTACCTGAAGCCCTGACACTGGTTCTAATTAAGGCCCTGATACTCTCAGTGACTAAGGTCTTGACACTACCCCTAGGTCATTTCCTGACACGATCCCTAAAATTCACCCTAAACCTGTCCATTGCAACTGTCCTGCCTCTTATTCTAACTGAAGCCCTTATGCTGTGCCTAACTCAGGACATGAATTTAGTCCCAGGGCCGTGACACTGTCCCTAACTGAGGCCTACATCCTCTTCCTAAATCTGGCCCAGAACTGTCCCTCATTAAGCCCTAACACTATTCCTAACTCAGGCCCTTACACGGTACCTAACAGAGGCCCAGATGCTAGTCCTAATGCAGGCCCTGACACTGTGTCTAACTAAGGCCCTGCTGTCATCAATATCTAAAGTCCTGACATTATCCTGAGCTAATATCCTGACCCATATCTTACCAAGATCCTGAAACTGTCCCAAAGTAAGCCCTGAGGCTGTCCCTATCAGAGGCCCTGAGAATGTCTTTAAGGAAGACCCTAATGCTGATCCTACAGAGGCCCTTATACTAATCCTAAGTCATGCCCTGACACTGTCTCTCACTCAGGCCTAAAGATAGGCCTCACTTAGGCCCTGTTGCTGTAGCTTAGTTAGGCTCTGACGCTGTCCCTACATCAAGCCCTGACACTGGTCCTGATTAAGGCCCTGACACTGGTCCTAACTAAGGCCCTGATGCTCTCAATAACTAAGGTCTTCACGCTATCCCTAGCTCATTTACTGACACTATCCATGACCTGGAAGCTGACTCTGTCCCGAGCTAATTTCTTGCCTCTTATCCTCACGGAAACCCTAATATTCTCCCTAACTAAGGCCCAGACTAGTCCTAACTAGGGACCTGACACTGCCTCTAACTAAGGCCCGGAATCTGTCCCTTATATAGGCCCTGCTGCTGGCAATAACTAAAATCCGGACACTATCCTGAGCTAATATCCTGACCCATTTCTAACCAAGGGCCTGACACTGTCCCTAGAAAGCCCTGTTGCTGTCCCTAAGTGAAGGCCTGAGGCTGTGCCTAACTCAGGCCCTGAAGCTATGCCTACCTAAGGCCTTGAAGCTGAGACCACCTCAGGCCCTGATCATGTCTTTAACTAAGACCCTATTGCTGACCCAACAAAGGCCCTGATGCAGCTCCTACATCATGCCCTGACAGTGTCCCCAGCTAAGGGCCTGATGCTAGGCCTCACTCAGGCCCTCTGGCTCTCCCTAAGTCAGGCACTGGTGCTGTCCCTACCTGCAGCAATGATACTGGTTCTAAATAAGGCCCTGATACTCTCAGTGACCAAGGTCTTGACACTATCCCTAGGTCATTTCCTGACACGATCCATAAACTTTACCCTAAACCTTGCCCTAGCAAATGTCCTGCCTCTTATGCTAATTGAAGCCCTTACTCTGTGCCTAACACGGACACTGAATTTAGGCCAAAGGCCATGACACTGTCACTAACTGAGGCCTAGATGCCCATCCTAAATCCGGCCCAGAACTGTCCCTCACTAAAGCCCTAACACTATTCCTAACTCAGGCCCTGACGTGGTACCTAAGAGAGGCCCAGATGCTAGTCCTAACGCAGGCCCTGACACTGTGTCTAACTAAGGCCCTGCTGCCGTCAATATCTAAAGTCCTGACATTATCCTGAGCTAATATCCTGACCCATATCTTACCAAGGTCCTGAAACTGTCCCTAAGTAAGCCCTGACGCTGTCCCTAAGGGAGGCACTGAAGCTGTCCCTATCAGAGGCCCTGAGAATGTCTTTAACGAAGACCCTAATGCTGATCCTACAGAGGCCCTTATACTAATCTTAAGTCATGCCCTGACACTGTCCCTCACTCAGGCCTAAAGATAGGCCTCAATTTGGCCCTGTTGCCATACCTTAGTTATGTTCTGACGCTGTCCTTACATCAAGCCCTGACACTGGTTTCTAACTGGTTTCTTACGACTGGTTTCTAAGTTTCTAACGACTGAAAGGACAGAGGATTGCAGGGCCATGGTCTGCTGCATGGGTGTTGTGTCAGGGCCACACTCCAATGTCTACAGGATTATTACCTCTCTTCACAGCCTATGAGACCGTGAGCGGGAGGCCTTTTTCTCAGCCACATGCATGTTGGTAGTTGAAACTTCTCAAAGGAATGTCTACACTGCCCAGGTAGCTCTTGAATTGCCCGGCATCATGGTCAGCTCCGTAACTGTACATGAGGGCCTGACAATGCCCAGGCTGGACTGAGCTAGAGGACCACAGATTCCTGCCTGGATAGTCAGAGGTCGAGGGCTGTCCTGCCTGAGACTTGATCATCTATTCATGCCCACTCAGATGGGACAAAGGATGCCTCCAGTGCCAGGAGGGCCCCACCAGCCCTCAAGAAGGCAGTATCTGGGGGCTGGCAGGTCACTGCACCCAGTCCTGTGTAAATGCACACATGTCCACTGAGTGCCCTCCTGTCTGGGCTGTGCTGGAACCTGGGGCTGCCCAGGCAGAGTAGGGCCAGCATCACCCTTCCCGGGTAGGAGGGCAGAAGGAAACCATGAATGACTTCTGACACCCTCCCCAATCCTTGACAGAGGTTGAGTTGGATAAGAAACAGTCCCAGACAAGAACAGACATTTCATTCTTCTCTCAGAGCCCAGGACTGGGGGAAGGGAGGCCAGAAAAACAGTTCTTCAACTCAGCTCCCTGACTCCTGTTTGACCCTGGGCAAGTCCTATCCATTCTGGAGGCTTCACAGAGAAGGAGAGGGGAGGGCAATGAGGGCCAATTGTGCTTAAACCTAACTCTAACCTTTACCCTAAGAACCCTAACCTCCAACCGTAACCCCCTAACAACGCTAGCCCCAGACCCCTAGACCATTGTCACAGACCCCTAAACTCTAATCCCTGACCCTTTAACCACAACCCTCTACCATGACTCTCCAACGATGACCCATAACCCTAAACCATGACCACTGAACCCTCACACTGACTCAGCCCCAGGCCTAAAGCCTGGCCTAGTGGGCACCGAGGGATGACTGAATGAACTCTCAAATAAACCGAGGAGTTAAATCTTCCCGACCATGAATTTAGCAATGGTTTCTTAGATTTGACAGTAAAGCATAAGAAATGAAAGAAAAAAATAGATAAATTGGATTTCCTCAAAATTACAAACCTTTGTGCATCAAAAGAGGCTATCCAGAAAGTAAAAAGACAGCCCACAGGAAGGAAGACAATATTGGCACATGATATATCTCATAAGACTCTTTACCTAGAATGTACCCAGGACTTTTCCAACTCATCAACAAAAAGAAAAATAATACAATTTTTGAAACAGACAAATAACTTGCATGGACTGCTCACCAGGCAAGACATACAAATGGTCAACAAGGATATGAAAAGATGTCAAATGTCTAGAGTCATGATGAAAATGCAAATTAAGGCCACAGACTGATGCCCCTTCACACACACTAGAATAAAAATAAATTTTTAAATAAAGTTTGAAATATGTAAATAAAAATAACAAATGTTGGCAACAATGCAGAGAAATTGGAACCCTTAAAAGTTACTTATGGAGATGTACAACGGTGCAGTCTATGTGTACAAACTTTTAGCATTTACTCAAGAATATAAAATATAATTACCATGTGGTTCAACAACTCCACTCCTAGATATATAACAAAAAAATGGAAAACAGGCATTCAAACAAAAACTTGTACACCAGTTATTCATAGTGGCACTGTTCACAATAGCCCAGGGTAGGAAAGATTTAAATGTCCATCAGCAGGTAAACGGATAAGCAAAATAAGGTAGATCCATAAGCTGCATTATTCTGTCATATAAAGGAATAAAGTAAAATTATACAGCCGCTGTGGAAAACTGTATAGTGGCTCCTCAAAAACATGGAAAATGTATGACCCCTTGATTCCACTCCAGGGTGTACACCCAGAATATTAGAAAGCAAGGACTGGAACAGATATCTGTACCCCATATTCATAGCAACATTATTCACAATAGCCAAAAGGTGGAAGCAACACAGCACATCCTTCAACAGATGAATGGATAAGTACAGTGTAGTATATACGCAATGGAATATGATTCAACCTTTACAACTAAGGTAATTCTCACACATGCTACAATGTGGATGAACCTTGAAGTCATTATGCTAAGTGAAACCAGCCAGACACGAAAAAGACAAACGTTCTATGATTCCACTAGTATGAGGTATGCAGATAAGTCAAATCCAAAGACAAAGTAGAATAAGGTTGCCAGGGTTTGAGGGGAGTTAGTGTTTAATGGCTACGGTTTTACATGGGGAAAATAAAGTTCTGGAGATGGATGGTGAGGGTATTTTTACAACAATGTGAATGTACTTAAGGCCACAGAACTGGATACTTACAAATGGTTTAAATGGGGCTTTCCTTGTGGCACAGTGGTTAAGAATCTGCCTGCAAATTGCAGAACACACGGGTTCAAGCGCTGGTCCTGGAAGATCCTGCATGCCGCAGAGCAACTAAGCTCGTGAGCCACAGCTACTGAGCCCTCGTGTCACAACTACTGAAACCCGTGCGCCTAGAGCCCGTGCTCCGTAACGAGAGAAGCCACCGCAATGAGAAACCTGCACACGGCAATGAAGAGTAGCCCCCACTGGCCGCAACTAGAGAAAGCCTGCGTGCAGCAGCAAAGACCCGACACAGCCAAAACATAGAAAAGAAAATAAAATAAGTTTTTTAAAAAGCTTTTAAAAAATGGCTTAAATGGCAAATGTTATGTGTTTTTAATCACAATGGAAAAAATGAATGAAATAATGATCAATGTTACAATGCGGATAAACAGTGAAAACATCCTAAGTGAAAGAAGCCATACAGAAAGCCCACCCAGATCATGCTCATCTTGTACACTTTCAATCCAGCAAGGTTTTTAAAGTGAGGCAAAGCCCCAGTGATGGTTCCAAGAAGAGAAAACTGGATTCGAATAGAAAAATACATTTCCACAAAGCTGGGGCCGCTGGTGAAAGTTGAAGCGGGTCTGTGAATAGGATTATAATGTGGAAACCTTAATTATTCCTCACTTTGGGGTTATGAGCTGGTTCCCTGGGAGAGTGGCCCCCCCACTCTCACAGGGTAAAACAAACTGGAGTATTTTGTGAAGGTGGAAAACTTTATACTGCTATTTAAAGTCTTTTATACACTTGAAATTTACTAGAAAATAAAGTACTTATCAAAACAACCATGTCATACGATGCCAGAAATAGAGACATCAAACTCTGTTATAGAGGCCAAGCCCTACCCAGATCCAGTTCACCCACAGTGGGGATGCTAATCACCCTTGTAGGAGTCCACATACTACAAGAGGCACCATGGGAAGATTATATTCAGAGCCACTGTGTCTTGGGTGCTGTGAATGACCTGGATGTAGATGAAAGAGTGGGATTTCTGAATTCTAGCTTTCCACATTCAACCACCAAAAAACTGTTACAACTAAAAATGAATTCCGTAAAGCTTCAGGATACAAAAAAAAAAAAAGAAAATCAATGCACAAAAATCATTTGTGATTCTATACACTGATAATGAACCATCAGAAAAACAATTTTAAAAAAATCCCACTTACAGTTGCATCCAAAAAGATAACTAGGAGTAAATTTAACCAAGGACATGAAGGACGGCACACTGAAAACTGGAAGACACTGATAGAGGACACTGAGCAGACGAAAATAAATGGAGGGGCTTCCCTGGTGGCGCAGTGGTTGAGAGTTCTCCTGCCGAAGCAGAGGACACAGGTTCGTGCCCCGGTCCGGGAGGATCCCACATGCCGCGGAGCAGCTGGGCCTGTGAGCCATGGCCGCTGAGCCTGCGCTTCTGGAGTCTGTGCTCTGCAACTGGAGTGGCCACAACTATGAGAGGCCCGCGTACCGCAAAAAAAAAAAAAAAAAAAAAGAATACTGTGCAAATATGCATTCTATGGTGGGAATTCCCTGGCCGTCCAGGGGTTGGGACTCTGTGCTCCCACTGCAGGGAGCGCAGGTTCCATCCCGGGTTGGGGAACTAAGATCACGTATCCTGCATGCTACATGGTGTGACACAAATTTTTGTTTAATGTAAAAAAAAAATATGCAGTCTAGCCAAATTAATGTACACATTCAATGCAATCCTTACCAAAAGTCCAATGGCATTTTCCATAGAAACAGAACAAATAATCTTAAGTTGTGTGTGGAACCACAAAGGACCCAGAAGAGCCAGAGAGACCCTGAGGAAGGAGAACAGGCTGGAGGCGTCTCCCTGCCTGATTTCACACTACATTACGAAGCTACAGTCCCAAAAAAGTGTGGAATTGGCACAAAAACAGGCACACAGACCAGAGGAACAGAGCAGAGAACCCAGGAATCAACCTACAGGTATGTGGTCAGTTAATTCACAAGAAAGGAGCCAAGAACATACACCAGGGAAAGGACAGTCCCCTCAACAGTGCTGGGAAAACCAGATGCCACACGCCAAAGAACAACACTGCTCTCTGTCTACACCACACACAAAAGGGGCCAAAAACCCAGTTTTCCACATCAAGCCCTTCCTCTCCTGGGTCCTCTGAAGACAGATACCCACAGCGGTCAGCCACGCACAGGAACCTTCTGCCCACTTTTCCTCACCTTCTCCCTCGGCGGCATCACCTCCCGGCAGGTCCTGAGGAGACCAGGCTCCTGTCAGCATGAACTGGACCCCACAGTGTCCCAAAGCTGAAGGCCCAGCGGGTCCTGAGGAGACCCGGCTTCTGTTAGTGTGGACCCGACCCCGGCTTGTTCCGAAGCCCGGCCATCAGCGTGGACTCAGCCCCACGTGTTCCAGAAGCCAAAGCCCCAGCAGGTCCTGAGGAGACAGGGCTCCTCTCAGCATGAACATGAACAGCATGATCTGAACAGACATCCCGCCAAAAAAGATATACAGATAGTAAAAGTCATACAGAAGCAAGCTCAAGGGCTTCTCTGGTGGCGCAGTGGTTGAGAGTTCACCTGCCGATGCGGGAGTCACGGGTTCGTGCCCCAGTCCGGGAAGATTCCACGTGCCGCAGAGCAGCTGGTTCCGTGAGCCATGGCCGCTGAGCTTGCGTGTCCAGAGGCTGTGTTCCGCAACGGGAGATGCCACAACAGTGAGAGGACCGCGTACCTCAAAAAAAAAAAAAAAAAAAAACAAGCTCAACATCATATACCATTAGGGAATTAGAAATTAAAATCATGAGCTATCACAGCACACCTATTAAGACTGCTAAGCTCCAAAAATATGACAATACCAATTGCTAGAGGGTGAGGAACAAAAGGAACTCTACCTCATAGCTTGGGGGATGCATGTGCAGCCACTTTGTAAGACAATTTGGCAGTTTTTTCCAAAGCTAAACAAGTCTCACGTTGGGATCCAACTTCCAGTATTTAGGCAACTGCTTTGAAAATCTATATCCAAATGCAAACAAGGAGGCAATTATGCACAGCAGCACTTCCATAATGGCTAAAAACTTGAAGAAATCAGGATATCCTTCAAAAGATGAATGCATAAGCAAATTGGGGTACATCCATGTCAAGGCAAGTAAAATATGCCACCCCAAAATATGTCTCTCTGGCATAAGAACTATTGGTCTGCTTTAAAAAAAAAAAAAAGGGCTTCCCTGGTGGTTCAGTGGTTAAGAGTCCACCTGCCGATTCAGGGGACACAGGTTCGAGCCCTGGTCCGGGAAGATCCCACATGCTGCAGATCAACTAAGCCTGTGAGCCACAACTACTGAGCCTGCGCTCAAGAGCCCACGAGCCACAACTACTGAGCCCGTGTGCCACAACTACTGAAGCCCACACGCCTACAGCCTGTGCTCCGTGACAAGAAAAGCCACCACAATGAGAAGCCCACGCACCGCAATGAAGAGTAGCCCCTGCTCGCCACAACCAGAGAAAAGCCTGCACGCGGCAACGAAGACCCAATGCAGCCAAAAATAATAAATTTTTAAAAAACTCTCAGAAAACTGAGATTGCCGTTTTATGAAGGACATTTACTACAGAGAAATCTCCATTTATAAGGGTATGTCCCTCTTTGCACCAAAAATAGAAGGACAATTAAATCTTAAGTAACTCTTTTCAATGGGGAAGTCCTGACTTAAATGTGCAGTCATACCCTTGTTTACTGTGCTTTGCATGATAACCTGCCATAACTGGCCTTCCCCACTTCCCCAGCATCTTTCTTCTGTTTTTAGCTGAAGACAGTATTTAAGGGGATGGTTTCGGTCATTTCAGAGAGTGACTCAGTTTTCCGTGGTATCCCCCCTGTATTCAGAAGGTATACATGTTATTAAACTTCGGCTTTTCTCCTGGTAATCTGTCTTTTATTACAGTGGCAGGGGGGGCCTCAACCCAGAACCTAGAAAAGTAGAGGGAAAATTGTTTTTCCTCCGATACACGTGCAGTGGAATACTACTCAGCAGAAAGGAATGCACCACCAACCTATGGAAAGACATGGATAAATCTTCAGTATATACTGCTAAGTGAAAGACTTCAGTCTGCAGAGGCTGCACACAGTATGACCCCATTGATGACATTCCGGGAAAGGCAAAGCTCCGTAGATGATAAGCAGATCATGGGGTGGGGGGTTTGAAGTAGTCCACGTGATACTCTAGGGTGGATACCTGTCACTATGCATTTGTCTAAGCCCACAGATGTGCATAGCCCAAGGGGCCAATCATAATCTATTCAAATTTAGTTATTTAGGATGTAGGAATGTTGCAGGATGGAATACATAATGTCACAGAATCTAAGTGTATTAGAAATATATGGAAACAACTCACTGTAGGGGATGGGATAAAAGGTGCTGACCTAAGTCACCTTTGGAAATGAATGGAATCTGTAGACTAAAGGCAAAATGGACCGTATATAAACAGTGGGCTTTATTCTACGACATTCTTTCCCGGGTGCAGTAACTAACAATTCTGAAACCTCTGCACATGTAACCTGGAAAGGAGAAATGCACAGATAAATGGCAGATGGTGGGAGCCAGGGAGCCAGCCACAGCCTTGCTGTGGGAGTGGGAAGTTACAGATAAGCAACGGGAGAGCCTCTGCCCTCGTAATCCTGGATCTGGGCTTCCTGGGAGGATGTTGACTGGCGGGGGAAACACACAGATCTTCATGCTGGGAAGACCCTGCAGACATAGGAATTTCACACCCCATCTTTCCACCCATACCTGCTGGAAACATTCAGCCCTCCATAATCAGTCAATGTCTCACCCCCAGGCAGATAAAGGAGCATGAGGGTCTTGCTTACCCCTAAGCTGTCCCAGAATCCAGGCCCTGGGTGTGGAGCCAGGTTGGGGGTTCCTGGGCCTCTGAATCCAGGCCCTGGGTGTGGAGCCAGGTTGGGGGTTCCTGGGCCTCTGACCAGCAGGTGAGAGGAGGGAGGAAGACCGGTCCTGAGGACAGAGGTTCCCTCAAGTCTGTGAGCCCAGAAGCCCTGATGGGATTCATTCCCAGTGCGGACATGGGCGGGGCCTGCAGTTGTTCTCTGTTCCCCCTGGGCACGTTGATGAAGCCATGGCAGTAGTGGGCCCAGACGTCTCCTGGCGGTGTCTCAAACTCTGACACAGCTGTTTTACAAAGGGACAGGAGAATGGAGCTGAGCCCCTGATGGCCACTCCTTTCTGGCTCTGAGTTGCTTCCACCAGGACCGCAGTCACCTGCACATAGTCTGCTGTGACCTACCTGCCCCCATTGGCCTTTCCTCTCCCTCCCTGTGATGATTCCCATGACATTTCCAGCCTGGACCCCTCTCCAAGGCCAGATGCCTCTGTCCAGCCACTGCACCCCCATCTCACCTTGGGGGCTAACAGGCCACTCAGAGGACTGGGCCCATAGCTCCCCACACCCAGGAGCAGCCCCACCTTCCCAGGTTGCCGAGCCCAGGCACCGGGTGTAACCAAGCAGGGCCCTACGGGGTCTTCCCAGGACAGACCCCTCCCCCACATGCTCTGCTGTAGCTCCTCTCTGAAGTACCTGGATAACAGTATCTGATGCACGCTTCCTGAGTTGTTTTACAGATGCTAAAACCACCACCAAGTGGAAGAATTTAACTACTTGATGATCATGAACATGTAGTCCCGGAGCTTCTGGCGCCTAAGAATTTATAATGTTAACCGCCTGTTACCTCACCATCAACCAGAGAATTGTGCACCAGCTGATCACATACCCTGCGACGCCCCTCCTTCACCTGGCCTTTCATATTGCTTTACTGAAATCCTTCAGGGAGCTTGGGGTTTTAGAGCACAAGCCACCTGGCCTCCTGGTATTGGCACTTTTACAATTAAAGCTGCACTTTCCTTCACCACACCTGGTGTCAGTAGACTGGCTTTACTGCACTCGGGCAAGCCGACCCACATTTTGTTTGGTAACACTGGGGCCTCCCAGGCTCCCACCCTCCTTGTGCCCCAGTGACTGTCATCTGCTCCTCCAGTCTTGTTGCAGCAAAAGTAGAAATGAAGTTTTCCTTCCCCTGAGAACAAAGAAAACAAAGGGAACAGCGAACAGGCTAGAGAAGAAACATAACCTGGCCTGAAAGTGTTCATCACTCCTTGTTTTACTTTGTCACTAACCTGTAATAACTAGATTTGTACTTTTCAAAGCTAACCTCACTCCCTGACACTATGTAATTTACATTTAGCACCCAACACCCCTGACTCTGTGTGAGTTACATCCCCTGCCTCTCACTCCCTAACCTTATTATGTCCAGCACTTACATTCTATACGCCCCTCATAACAAATCACCCCCTATAGCGTTTGCATTTCAGAAACGAGGTCACCGCCGATAAACCAGAGACAAACGTATGCAATTACCAGACTGCTGGACCCCAATTACCACGCGGCCTGATGCCAGCTATGACTGTTTTGAAATAATGCAAAGGAAAGGAAGAATGCAAGACCTTCACTACTTTTATCCTCATCCTATACCCCGGACTGCGAGAGGCCCACACATAAAATTTTCCCTGATTCTCAAGGAGCGGGGGGTGCCTAGTTCTTGAGGCACTAGCCAGCTGTGTCTTCCCTTCTGCCTGGCAGAAACATAAAGCCATCTCTCTCTTCCTCCAAAAGCCCTGTCTCTGTATTTCTGTTTGGCCTCAGTGCACAGGGAAGCCGAGATTTCGACAACAGTCTGTGGCCAGTTCCCACACTAATTCCGCTCTACGCCCACAGCCCTGGCCCAAGCCCGATCTGGTGCCTGGTTCCTCCATCAGGCCTGACAAAGCTCCCTGCCCGCACAGTGCGTCTCACATCCAACCCTAACCTGGTCTTTCTGAAGCATAAACGAGACTGACTCTCTCCCGCCTGTAATCCCGCAAATGTTTCCCCACTTTCGCTAGGGTATCTGCCGGGAGAGACATCTGCCAAGGCCCTGAGAGTCCCCGGCATCCCCACTAGGCTGCTGGCTCCTGAGTGCCCTGACAATGAGCACCTCAGCAGGCTGGGCGACACGGCAGGAAACCCCAGAACTGCTCACCTCAGGACTGGGCCGGCACTGCCACGGCCTGATCAGAGACAGCAGAGAAGGGTTCCCCAGCTGGGACACAAACTCTGCACAAGTGGCCTCTCCTTGAACCATTACATCAACTCGTGTGACTTGCGGGAAGGAAGGACTGAAGCACACTTAGTTCCTAAGGAGGATGGTATAGGCTCAGTCATGTCCCCCCAAATTCACATGCTGAATCCCTAACCCCCAGGACCCCAGGATGTGGCTGTATTTGGAGATGGGATTTTTAAAGAGGTGATCAAGGTAAAAATGAGGTCACTAGGGTGGATCCTAATCCAATAAGATTGATGTCCTACAAGAAGAGATTAGGACACAGATAGGCACAGGGGGAGACCATGTGAGGCACTGGGGAGAAGACGGCTGTCTAAGCACCAAGGAGAGAGGCCTCAGGAGAAGCCAGCGTGCACACACCTTGATCTCCGACAGCATCCAGGACTGGGAGATAGGTCTGTTACCCAAGCTGCCCTGTCTGTGCTATTTGTTACGGCGGTCCTGAGCAGACTCACACGCAGGGCTAACTCAGGGATCAGACTGGGCAGAGCCCACTCTCCATCCCCCTGTACGTGGGTTACAGGAACCCCAGGAACTGAGGAGGGGGTCCCTGAGGGGAGGCACAAGATAGAAGATGCTAGGCATTAACATGGCTGCATTCACGTTAAACGTGCCTGAAGTCCAATCACACAGATGGTTTTGTCCTGTATGTACATCGGCACCTTCAGTCTGAACTGCAGATCTTTGGCTTCACCAGCTCCACTGAGAGCATTAGCTTCACCTGCTGTGGACCATCTCCTATAGGATTTCCAGAACCACAAAGCACTGAAGCTTCACAGGACCCAGTGTCTGTGCGCTACCGTCCAGGTGACTGTCACAACAGGGCCGCACAGCTGGCCATCAGAACCCATTTCCCTTTTTCCTGTTCACAGCTACCCTGCATCTCCCAGCTTTCCCACCCCTTCCAGCTGGGGCATAGTGTCTCGTGTTACCAAGGGAAACAGGTGGAGGTGGTGAGGGCCTTGGCCAGCCTGCCTCCTACGACAGAGTGCATGAAGCCCAGCTGTTCACCGCACCCTGCTGGTTGGAGACCTCACCTGGAAGCAGGGAGGAGAAACAAGGGGGCCAGAGCCTGGGACCTGACACTCACCTACCCTGGACTCTCACAAGAAGGGGACAGACACATCTTGTGCTCCAGCCCAGATTTGGGAGACACTTTGTTCCAGCAACAAACTTTGCCTTAAAAGCCAAGGTGCTTTACAAACCCCTCCCCAGCTGTCACAGAAAGTCAGGCTTCATTTCATTGTAGTTTTCTCCAAACCTAGCTCATGCTGAGAACACCTCTCAGGGGATGGTGCATCAGAGAAGCCCCTTTAAAAGATCCCTGGAGTTCAGCTCTCCCAGCCCTGCCTTCAGTTTAAGGGAGAAGTTTCCTTGACAAACCTTCTCAGTTTCCTGGACAACCAAGCTTCACAATCTCCCAAACTCTTCTCCTTCAAACATTCCTATTTTAGGCTGGACAAGCGTAAAGAGACAGTGCTGTCATCAGGTACCAGAAACCGATTCCCCCCAGCCCGTAGTTATTGGTTACATGATACTATTGATGATGAAATCCCAGGAGAGCCAGCTTTCCAATATAACCATTTCTGGACTCTGCGCTGGGTCCCTTTCCACGGACAGAGCGGATTGCCTGTTTCCACAGACCCCGTGGTAGAAGAGATCAACTAATGCAGCCAGGACAGGACCATATCTGGGAAAAGGGTCTTTGTATATGTACTTAAGGATCTCGAGGTGAGGTCATCTTGGGTTAGGGTGACCCTCAATCCAATTGAGAAAGTCCTTATGAGACACAAAAGAGGAGAAACACAGACACAGAGGAGAAGCCACGTGAAGACTGAGGCAGAGATGGGAGGGATGCAGCCACAAGCCTGGGAATGCCTGGAGCCCCCAAAAGCTGGAAAAGGCAGGAAGAACCCTATCCTGGAGCCTTTGGAGAGACTTCTGTCCTGCAACACCTTGATCTCAGATGTCTGGTCTCCAGGACTGGGGGAGGATGAATTCCTGTTGTTTTCAACCACCCAGCTCTTGGTCATTTCTTACAGAAGCCACAGAATGGTCACACAGACCCTGCTCTGTAGGATCCTGGAGTGCGGGTCTCATTAAAGGCCCACAGAGGCTGGATTACAGAACCCTTAGTGTCAGCATTGGGCCTCAGAAATACTAAAGCAGTGGCTGGACACCAGAATGTTGAGGGGTCAGTCGGAAGCCCATCCCTAAGTGTGCTGGCTGCACATGACCTCCTCAGGTTTTTACGCCTGTACCTGTTGGGGATAAGTATTTCCATCCTGATTCAGGACTTCTGATGTCACCCTTCACGTTGCTAATTAAGAACCCACTAGTTATACAGATGAAAACCCTATCAGGGCACTTGCTCCAGTGATAAACAATTCTGAAGTTGGTCAGAGGTGGGGAATCGTCTCCCATGCAGCCAGCAGCCCCCCACCCCGCAAGGAGCGTCCTCATTGCAAAGCTGGGGGACGGTGCTGAGGCGTCTGTGAGTAAACATGAGCTGAGCCCCAGGCCAGCTGCTGCTGAACTGTTCCCACCCTTCCCAGGTAAAACACCTGAATGCGTGCAAGGACTTGAAAGCCTAGAAGAAAGGGCTTGGAGTCACACCAGCCACAGCACGCAGGCCCAGTTGGTGCCTGCAGGCCAGCCAGGATGGTCCTGGCCACGGGTGCTCTTCTGGAAGCTTTCCATTTCCCTGCCTGAGGTACCCCTCCTGTCCCGGCCCCCACTGTGTTTTTCCTTCCTCACCTCTGCCCGGGGAGAAATTCCAGCAGAAGGTATGGGTGACACATTCTCTCCTTTAGCAGGTGGCAGACGGCAACTCCTGCAGAAAGTCCAGCAGAGCCCCATTCACACCGGGCCACCCACAGAGCCGTGGCCCCTCACTCCCTCCCAGCAGCCCAGCCCCGAGACTACTGACAGGGCAGAGAATATGGCGTCAGGCCCAGCTGCAGCGGCTCTTGCTGTCTGGAGCGGTGTTTATACTGACCTCAACGCAGGCACACCTGGGGAGGGCTGGCCGGCAGGGTCAGGCTGCCCAGGTCAGCCAATCCTCACCCCTCAGGGTCTCACAGTTGCATTCTAGCCAAATTCTAGCTCTCACATTCCTGCCCCAGTGCACCTGGGGTCGGGGGCAGCAGACCCAGGCTCTGTTCCGGCAGAAGCTCCCTTTCTGTGAACAGGTCTTCCCCCACTCCCATTATCCTCACTGGAGACTCAGGAGGCCACAGCATCGGGGCACCTCCAGCACCAGGACCCCACCCTAGGGAATCTCTCAAGAGCAGGGACCAGGCCTGCAGGTGGAGGGGAGGAGGGAGCCGGCCTCTTCAGGATCCCCGGGGCTAGGAAGCCTCCTACGCAGGAGGGCCTTGGACTCAGCTTAACTGCCACCCAGGGTCTCCTATCCCACCCCTGGTAGGGGGGTCCTTCAGATTCCAGGGCCCCAAGATCCTCCCCACCGACTTCTGACCCCAACTGCAGAGTCGGGGACCCCCTCTGCGGCTTCTTTTTTCTAGCTCCCAGAATTCCCTGAATCTGTTATACCCAGGGTTTATTATGGCGAAGGATGCAAGTTAAAATCAGCGAGGACAGGGGGATGAGGAGGGTCCAGCTTCCTCGGCTGTGGTAGCCCAGGGAATCCCACCTGAGTCCTGTAGTGCAGGGTTTATTGGGGTCTGTCACGTCAATGTGGGGACCACCATGTGCCTGACCTTGGCCTCCAGCCCCCGGGGGACTCAGGAAGTCCCACCATGTATCACGCCGTCAGCACAGACCAGCCTGGAGCGAGGCCCATGGAACAGCTCTGAAAGGAGGAAGATGGGGCAAGGACAGCTCGCTGGCTGCAGGGAAGGTGCTTATGACTGGCTGTGGCCCCCAGCCAGGCTGATAGCAGGCCTGAGAGCCTCAACGAAGGGAAAGAAAAGAGAGAGAGGATGGAGGAGAACAGTGGGGGAGGGGTCAATTCACCTCCAGGTGGCAAAACACAAGTGTCACAGCAGAGACTGGGGAGGAGAGGGGGTCAGGTGGGAGGAGCCGGAGAAGAAATATCTGGAGGACGCTTCCTCCCCTCCCCACTCGAGACAGGGCGCACGGGGTGGGCGACAGTGTTTGCATCCACTCCCCTCACTAAGAATGTGCGCTTCAAGCTGGTCTTGAGAACACACCTCATTCGTCACTGTGACTGCAGGTTGGGTCTTCTCTGCCCACCTCCCCCTCACATTTCACTTGGCCCTGAAGTCGTCATTTTTTCAGGCAAACAGTCTGGCTCAGTGGGCAGAGCTGAGCACCTTGGAGGCAAATCCTGAGTCGCAGGTGTAATATATATTCATATTAATAGTTTATTTATATTTATTTATTTATTTTATTATAATAAAATAATACTATATAAACATATATACATATAATGTAAATAAAATGTTAAATATGATATACTAGTATTATTTTAATATAATAATATTTATTAATATATCAATAATATATGTTCATATTAATCATACATAGGCTGATTTATTTAGTGACATCCTTGGCAAGAAGAAAAGTGAAGCCTATAGAAAGCAGAAGATCTGAGAACTTTGAAGATCTTTGAGAGAACTCCATGCCCACGATGTAAATGGAGAGAAGTATGTGAAGGGCGCCTGGCCAGGGCTGCTCACACAGCTTTTCTAGGCACCCTGTTTACTGGGTCAAGAGTGAATAAGGGAGCCCCAGATGTCTGGATAAAAGCAGGAGCCTAGGGTCCAGGGACCAGCCCCCCTGGACAATGCCTGTCCTTCTTTCACCATATTGCAGTGGCCCAGCCCGACCACGCATCACCTCCTCACTTACACTCGTGTGAACAAACATTACCACTTCTCCTACACAATGAAGTGTGCGTGTTGCAGAAGAATTGGCACCTTCAAAATAGTGACAAACATCTTAAAACTATAGAGAGAGGGAGAAGGAGAGATAGATGGACAAACAGGTAAGCATGCCACAGTTGTAGACTATAATTTAAAATTTATGAAAGAAGAAAGAAATGTTAAAACTCTGTGGCTCTCAGGCTTCCCTGGTGGCGCAGTGGTTGAGAGTCTGCCTACCGATGCAGGGGATATGGGTTCGTGCCCCGGTCCGGGAAGATCCCACATGCCGTGGAGCGGCTAGGCCCCTGAGCCATGGTCGCTGAGACAGTGCGTCCGGAGCCTGTGCTCCACAACGGGAGAGGCCACAACAGTGAGAGGCCCGCGTACCGCAAAAAAAAAAAAAAAAAAAAAAAAAAAAGAACTCTTTAGCTCTCAGCTTTTATTTTTACCAATGCCTTCATTAAACAATTTATCAGTCATCTAAGTACAGTAGATTCTAAATCATAAAATAGGATTTTAATTTTGAAGTACTTTTGTTTTCTACATTACCAGAATGTACCTTCAAATCATCCAATGTCTTCTTAACCAAAGCAGACATTTGTTGCATATTCAAAGACCCTGTCAGAATGTTCCCAGGAGGGTAGGGAGGAGTTTCCTGGAACATCGTCTGCCCTTCCCCTGTTGCCAGAAGTAAGAGTGTTTATTAGTTTTGAAAGAGTTTGGTGAACTGGTTCAGTTCTTACACATGCAGAAATTGTTTGTTGACCAACATTCTCCACTAGGTTCAGCCTCCACTTGAATGTGCCCTAAATCCCGAGCCACTAAGCAGGCCAAGAGCCTCGCTGTCCCATTAACCCCTCTGCTTCCACCCACCAGAGTCATGGGCCCACAGGATGCAGAATAGACTGGACTCTCTAGGCCGCTCGTCTCCTCCTACCCTTCCCCACTCACAGGCCCAGAGAAACCAAGCTTCTTGCCCTGATTTAAGGAGGAAGGAGATCCAGCAACAGTGCCAGAAGAGGCACATGGGAGGGGCCCTTGCACTCCCAGAGAGCCGTGGACTCGTCATGTAGGTTTGGGTGGAACATGGTAGCTGGAAGAGACTCAGGAACTGACACCTATGGGACTTCACCTGCTGTACAGACTCAGAAACCGTCTGTGGGCTGTGCGAGCTGAGGAACGGTGGGGGCACTTGGATGGACTGGAGGTAGAGGGGAGGGTTTTCCCTGTTGCAAAGCACAGGCTGTGGTCTTTCTGGGCTGGAAATATTGACAGCTCAGCACCTAATGGAGGGTGTTGGTTGGAGGTGTCCTGGTAGTAGAGTTTCTTAGGGAGGTGAGAGGAGATTCTGGGAGGATGCAAAACACCTCTGAGAGCCTTGGACCACACACCCAACCTTCTGACCCCAGCGGTAGAAGGTAGCAATTTCTTATATTTAAAGCTGTCCCAGGTCAGGACAGCCGATTTCCCAGGGCCTGAACAGTGAGGAATACAGGTGGGTGTTGCTAATGATGAGCAGTGTCCCTGAGCAGAGGACAGACGAGGGTTCCCGAACAGCCAGAACAAAGGCTATTGAGTCAGCAAGACAGTCATGAAGGCGGTGAGGCAGACACCATGCTGGAACTCACAGCAATCTTTGCCATTGAATAAGCCCCCACAGGGGAGTGAAGTGTTGGAAGAGGGAAGGGCAGATGGGGGACTGTGCGGGGCAGGCACACAGGTGAGCGTGCATGGAACACATAGAACATCTTAGTTCCTTGGAGGGTTTTTATTGAGAAAATAAGGACAGGTCCATCAGGCAGCCCTGAAATATGGATGGTCTAGAAAGTCATTTACTTTTTTCTTGTCAAGCTTTACCTCTTCCGGGTGGAAAGAGAAAAAGAGAAAGAAAGGAAGGAAGGAAGAAAAGAATGACAAGAGATGTCCCTAAGTGTTCACTGGTTCTCCTCCATAGGGGCCTGTCCTTGACCTCAGCAGAATATGCCCTCAGGAGACCAGCACTGTACCTCATGTGACCCCAGGGTGACTGCAGGTCCCAGGGCACTGCTTCCTTGTCCCAAGCACAACAACTTGCCTGGTGGAAGCTACCCTCTTCACTAGAGTCTCTCAGTGTCCGGAGTTCTTTTTGTTACAATGAGAGACACTAATAGTGGGGTCATGATCATGATGGATGATGTTGGGGATTCCAAGGAAGGGCAGCATGGCTGGGCTTGTGTCCTCTGGGCCTACTGGCAGCTCCAGGTGAGTGAGGTAAGTTGGGGCCAGGCAGGGAAGCAGTACTCAATGTTAGTCAACTGTAGACTTTAAATGGTTAAAATGGAAAATATATGTTTTACAATTAAAAAAAACCCTCCAAAAACCCTGGTGGCATGTGAATGTACATAAAACCTTATGGCTTAAAAAGAAAAATTCTTAGGCCAAACGAAGGAGTACATTACTGATACATTCTAAAACATGAGCCTCAAAAGCATGATATTCAGTATAAGAAGCCAGACATAAAGGGCACATATTGTATGATTCCAGTCACATGAAATATTGAGAATAGGCATATCCGTGGAGACAGAAAGCACATTTGTGGTGGCCACGGCCTGAGCATAGGTGGAATAGAAGAGACTAATGGGGATGAGGTTTCTTTTTGAGGTGATTAAATGTTCTGGTATTAGTGCCGATGGTTGCACAACTTTGTGACTAGATTATCAATCACTAAATTCTACACTTTTCAAAGGGTGAATTTTATGGTATGTGAATTATGTCTCAACTTAAAAAATGGTGATTAATAAATGTGATTTTTAAAATAACATGGGGAACATTATCATGAGTTTTATTTGCTTCCTGCCATCCTAAGCTCTGTAGATATGAAAAAAGACACACACACCCCCCAAATGAGAACAAGCACTATTTACTGAGAACTTGTCTATAGAGCACGGGAGTCAGCCACCACCACTCACATCAGGCTGAGACTCAGGGCACACATAAGAGTGGGGACACTTTCTGATGGCAAAAAAAGGAAGGCATGTGCTCCCCAGAGCTTGTGATGTGAGGAGGCTGCAGACAAGTTGATAGGAAGAGGGTCGTCCTAAGTGATTACTTAAGGGAATATATTTGGCTTTCCCCGCATTTGGTTCTACATGGAAAGGACTGAAAATGACGAAGCTGTGAGTCACTGACCAAATCCTGACCCTTCGGGTCTATTGCTGCAGAGGTTGGAGTCTGGTTTTCCAGATTGGTTTCTGCAGGGTGTGGGGCAGGGCCTTGTGGCTGGAGGGAGAGGTTCCCAGGCTTCCAGGTGGATTTAGAAAATTCTGCATCCCAAAACCCTTCTTCATCATCTTCAACCAATCAAAGACTCTGTGGGTAGAGAAACTTGAATCAATGTCTTTAAAATTAACTGCAAACAGAATTGAAAATGACTAATGTACAATATAATGACATACTAAAAGGCAAATATCAATAGAAGAATCAAACAGAATTTTATAAATTCCTTCCAAGCAATGAATATGCTCAATGAAAATCACACGCTCATGAACTTCAGTATTTGGTAGTACATATCTGTGTGAAAAGAATTTTCAAATATGAAATGTATAAACAATGCAAAATCTCCTTATAAGTCAGCATTAACAGCTGAAATTTTGATGATAGGAACATGTAATAAGCTAAATGGCATCCCCCTTGCAGAACAATTCCATTTTTCTCATTAGCAGAATTGTATCACAAAAAAATGTACTAAATATATTTTAAATTTCATAGATAAACATTTTGTGAAAAGAACTGCAAACTATAGTAATTATTACAGTAATGTCAACTTACTGTAAATCTTAGGATTTCTTATTTCACTAATGTTCATATTGTAGTGAATCTCGTGACAAAAAGAGTTCATTAAATTTTCTTCTTGACCGAATACCGAAATCTGGCCTTCTGGTCGACCTTGCCGCTGCAGACGCCAAGTGACGTGCAACTGGTGTGAACCTCAACAGGAAGTATCCAGATTGCACACGGGCGAAGGCGCAACGCCACGCTCCTGACAACCGGCCTCGACTCAGGCCACCATCGGTCCCCTTTCTCGCCCTGGGGTGTCCTCCCCTGCGCCCGCACGTCTGTAGGCCGTTCACTGTCTGCAGAGCTTCTTCAGAGAAGCTACCGACAACCGCGCCCACCCAGGGCCTCGGCCAGGCTCGTGTCTCCTCCCGACCATCACGGATGCTCCGGGCGGTCCCTGTTTCCCAAAGAGAAACGACAACGACTTACGACCACCGTAGCCTAGGAGGAACTGCCGCCCCTCCAGGAGCGCCCTACACGCTTGCCCTCGAAAGTCCGAGGTGAGGGGACCTGAACAGTTTCGAAACGCAAGCGCCACGCTGACGAGGCCACCAAGGTGGGGACGAGAGCTCCCCGCATAGACGCCGGTTCAATCTGCCGGGTGGCTCCTGTCTGTTGACCCGCATCCTGTGCCCCTGCCTCAGGGCAAGATCCGCCCTCGTGACCGCCTCGAGTGGAATCCGGAGAAACTGAAGTGGAACCCGTTGAGCAGCCCCACCGCCAGGACTGCACCATGATGGACCCGGGCCCCCAGCCGGCGAGGAGGCACCGACGGATCGTGACACACGGTGTACGACGCTGGTCACGGACATCCTCTCGTGGTCGCGCGTAACAGGACGTGAGGTCTCCGCGGGCGCCAAGGGGCACCAGAGACTGCTGGTCGACAGGCGCAGACCTCCCCAGAAACCTGCGAGGGAGCTCAGCGCCAGCCCCACAACACACATCTCTCCACATTCAATCTCTGGTGAGAGCAGGAGGCGCCCATCACTCCGCACCACCGGGATGGTCGCCGCCAGCGTCGCCGGCCTCAAGGAAATCTGGCCCGCGCCTGGGGGGCGAGTCACATCCCTCGCGAAGGTCGCCAGAGCTCAGAAGGGAAGGGATAATATAAAATTGGCCGCCAGGTGGCTCCCGACAACGGGTTCGAACGTCAGCGGGATGGATTCTGATCGCTGGTCGGCGAGGGATCAGCTCCGACCGCCCAAACGCTCGAGTTCGTCTCGGGCCGTCCACCTAGGAGCTACCGGCCCCCAGCAGCGGACGGGGCTGGGAAGATTTGTGCAGGAGGCTGCCGCGAAGGAGATGCGCTCCTCACGCTAATGTGGAGAATTCTGCAGTCAGAACCCTGACTCTGGACACTTGGGTTCCCTTAGTGCCCAGCCTGTTACCTCCTTATCAGGAGACCTTAGCAATTCACTTGGTTGCTCCAATTATCTCTGCCCACCCTACACCTGTGCAGCTCTTCTCTCCATGAGCCTAGAGCTGCTTTCCCAAGGAAGACAACCCCATGCCATTGCAGGTAGGAGCCAAGGAGACAACTGAACATTTGCATCTGGACCTATGAGAGAAATTTTATGTATCCAACGCAGGAAGATACAAGACTGAGAGGGTCTTATAACTTTAGCACCACATGAGCATAGCTTTCATGCAACAGTGACGCACACTCGGCAAGTCCAGGGGTGTCAGGAAGAAGAAACACACACACACACGCACACACACAAGCACACACACACACACATCTCTAGGTCTAATAAGAACACTTACCAGGGCTGGCAATGGTAGGATCAGAAAGCCCATTGTTCCCACTTCTGGCGTTCCCTGGGCTAGAATCCCAGATCATTCAAGCAGATCCTGGTTGTTTTACTGATGTCACTGTGGGGGAGTGAGGTCTTGGAGCTCCCTAGACTGTCATTTGCTGTCCAGTGCTCTACACTTTGTTCTGTGTACTATGCCCCTTCTCCTCCATACACAGTCACAATTAAGAAAATAAGAATCTGTAGACATTGCATTCAACTTTCTAATTTGAATGAAGGTTAAGAACACAAAGGAACAGAGTTATGTGAATAATTTTGCTAAGGAACTTACTTTTATTTTTTTGAAGCTATCAGAATGCTTATGAGTAGTCTGTAAAAGGTTAATCTTTTTTAAAATTAGGAAAAATAAATGATTCTTTAGTGCTATCTCTCACCAAACCCCAAATCACCCCAGCACTTATAACACAGGACTCAACTGATGAAACGTCTGCTCCCCACTGGCCTAGAGATTTCTGTTCTGAGTTATTCTCTATCCCCTGTGTTCACTGCATTCCTAAGTCCACTGCAGCCAGTAACATGATGAAGGAGGCCACTGAGCCCAAGGGATGACCTTTCAAAAAAGAGAAGGAAAAAACCTCTCCCGTCTCCTGTGAGGTCACAGCCTTAATGGAGGCTGGAGCAAGTGAAAGTAAATGTTGGGAAAGAGAGTGTTTCTACATTGGTCCCTGACCTGCCATATCCCTAAAAGAATGGTGAACATAACTGGCGTTAATATTTCCTGGGTGCACTTAGAAGATCCAGACCCAAAGTACAAACCTAACCATTTGGCAAAAGATGGATCACTACAGGAACAAAAGTAAGCCTTTTTTTCTCACCTGTTGTTTCATTATCAGGAACTCTGGCACTACCTGACCTCCTCTGCATCCTTATGCAGGGACAATCTGAAAGTCAAGCAGATAAATCTGAGGAAAGAGAAAGCAGCCATGAGAACCCAGCCTTTCAAAGTATTGTTAGATACATCAGGCATCAATCCCCAACCACTCAGCTGGGAGTGACTCCTCCCACCTTACCCACAGACATGCTCAGACAGAAGGAACGCTTTTCCTTCCCATGGTCAAGAACAAGGCTGCATTGCCTACTCGGCTTGTGTAGAGGATGTAATATCCCCATTTTGCAGAAAACAATGCAAATTATGGGGTGTTATACTTTGATTCGACTTACTGTTCAGTTATTATTTTATTAATATTCAGTTCCTAGGATTAACACTAATTCCCAGATAACCCTTACCATGGTCTTCTGGCGAGTCCTGTCTCCACAGCAAGGACACCTCTTGAAAAGTTCTCATTTAATAATTCTTGGTGAAAGGCACCTTCATTTGTTCTCCAACCCCATTCCAGGACTTTAGCACCCCACCTTCCCTGTTGCGCCCCCCGCCACATTGGATGCCCTTGCCCTCAGTCACTTGGTTCCTCCCCATGTGGAAATCAGCAACATCAGAGCCTCAACCCTAGCTCTGCCCTCCATGTCCTTGGACATGTGGCCAGGAGATTTTCTATCAATTTAATGAAGGATAGAACAATCTGAGGACCCATGTCTTTTGACATCACATGTCAAACACTAACCTGGGCTTCAATGAAAAGGTAATTGATTAAACATAGCTCATGGATATAGTGTTTGAAACATAAAGAAGACCTAAAACTTAATCAGAAAGCTATGACCAGTGAGGGTTTACCAGATAGAAAATCTGTGAATTCAGCAAAGTAACATTACCTGTGAATGTAAATAACATGGGAAGATTTTCAATGAAGACCATCACTGAGGAAGCCGTCTAGAAATCACATGAAGAGAAGTGACTGAATGAGTATTATGTGAGTAATTTTTAACAGCCTCTCTTTCCTTGTCAATAGCAGGGATTTCGTGATGAAGAAGAGCCCACTGAATGCAATGAATATGAGGACATGTCATATACAACAACCTTAACTCCACGTGTGTTACACTTTCAGCCCGAATGGGAGAGACTTCAGCCGTTATTCATCACTGAATTAACATAAACAAATTATACTAGAGGGAAACCATGCAGATCTCAGAATGTGGAAGGTTTTTAGTCACCCTCCAACCTTAGACAACATGAGAGAGTGCACCCTGGAGTGACTCTTGCAAATGTCCTGAACGTGGGAAATAATTCAGCTGAAGCCTCGCATTTATACACCAACAGCTCACACTGGAGAAGACGAACCTTATAAAGGTAATGTAGCGAGAGAGCTGACTTTTATTCACACCAATAAACTCACACGGAAGAGAAGCCCTATATTTGGAATGACTGTGGAAGAGCTTACAGTGACCATCCAACACTTTAATATCATGAGCACATTCACACAAGAGAGAAACCACAATTAATATCATTTATGTGAGAAAACACTTAGTCAAAGCCATAACCTTAGTCATGGGGGAGAATTCACACTGATGAGAAACCCTACAAATGCAATGAATGTGGAAAAGCATTTAAACGCAGCTCTCATGCTTATACGCACTAGAAAACTCGAAGGAGAGACACCCTATGTCTGGAATCCATGTGGTGTAGCCTTTACCCAGAGCTCCCACTTTTATCAACACCAGCGAATTCATACTGAGTAGAAACCCTGTGTCTGTAATCAAGGATATTGAGCCTTCAGCCAGAAATTATCCCTTTTAAACCACCAGGAAAGTCATGTGGAGAGAAACCCTGGCCCTGTAATAATGGTGGAAGAGCCTTCAGTTGGAGCTCCAGCCTCAGAATACACAGAGAACTCAGAGTGGGCTGCATCCCTGACACAGTAGAGAAGACATCCCAAGGTTTACTACGAGGAGAACCCTCTTGGTGTAAGCCATCTAATCACTGCTGTAGAAGAAATCTGATGAAATGAATGCTAGCGTTCCATTAGTCATGGAGTCATTAGACGTGAGAGGGTTCACACTGAAAAAATAGTCTCAGTGTAATGAAGGAAGAACATTCTTCAGTGATTCATTATTCCTGACTGAACAAGAAAATGCTCACACTGAGGAGATGCCAATTCTAAAGACAATGTGGAAAATCTTTCACTTGTTATTCACATCAGAAAACTCATACTGGGAAAATAGTCTATAAAGAATGTGTTAGCATGCAATTGAGTCAATAATTCAGTCCTTCAGCAATTGTCTTATTATTAAATATACAATATAAAGATGTAGATGGTGAAGGGGTTTGAGAAGTGCTGCAAGCAATATTCAGTATCAAGTAAGAAGAAATGAGGCAAACCTGCTTCAGTAGATCATTCAAATGTGTCATTCAAAATCATGAAATATTGTGATACGTAAGAATGGGCCCATTTTCTGTTAATACTCTGTCACTGTTGATCAGTTAGACACTTTCTGTCTTTATAAAATTATAATCATAATTACAAAGACTGGGATCAGTCAGGAAACAACGATGAATGTTAACTGAAAATGTAAAGCATAGTATGATGTGTGTTAACACTTACATTAGCGTCCAAATATGTGTATACACATTCAGGATGAATGGCTTCAAGGATAATTACACACATACTTTGTGATTAACCTCTGCTGCTTCAATTAATTCTATTACTTAACTTGCATTTACTATTTCCCGTATGACTTAAAAAATTATACATTAATTATATTTAAAGAAAGGTGAATAATTGTGGGTACATGGACAGGAAGAACTCAAGAATTCAGAGTCAGACGGTGGTTTAATCCTTACTTAGCATTTTGTAGCCAAGGGTTTCTTTGTTTGTTTTGTCCAAGAAGAACAGATAAATATCTTCAGGACTGAGAAGGTGAAAGATCTTTGCAGACATAAAAAGAGTTCTACTTAAAGAATGTATTAGAACATTGAGGGGTGCATATACTAAATCACGTAAACACAATGGAGATCCCTCAGAGAGCCATTGGTAAGTCTACCTTTAAAGCTTTACTCTTTGATGTAGAAAAATGGTACTAAAAAAAGTTCCTGGAGAAAGTTCACCATAGAGACAATGTCTATTTTGTCAATTAAACCTTCAAGAAGGCTAGTTAGGGAGAGTGTACAGGCTGCATGATGAGTTCTGGCCCTTTTTCAGTTCAATTTTTTTTCTTTTTTGGCCAAAACATTCGTTATAGCCCTGAGGTCCATTGGAGTCTAATGGGTTGAGAAATGGTATTCTAGGGCCTATAAAGCCCATCATGGGGACTTTCCTAACATTCCAGAGGTTAAGACTTCAACTTCCAATGCAGGGAGTGTGGGTTCGATCCCTGGTTGGGGAGCTAAGATCTCACATGGCTCACAGGCAAAAAACCAAAACAGAAAACAGTAAATTGTAACAAATTCAATAAAAAACTTTTAAAATGGTCCACATCAAAAAAAAAATCTTTAAAAAAATTTTTTTTAAAAACCCATGATGTTACCTGCAACATTACTGTGTGTACATGCATCTGAGTGCACACACAGACACCCATTCAAGGGAGGGACAGTGTAACAACTATCTGATCATAAAGGGAAAATGCGATTCAGGAATTATTAGCATAAAGGATTCATGCAGGAGAAAAATAAGATAAATCACTGTTTATTCATTTATAAATTTTCATTCATTTGTAAACTGTTCATTTATTTATAAACTTTTCAATTATTAAATATTTAATGAGAACTTCCAATATTTCAGAACCTGGATTGTTATGATGATTAAACATAAATAGCAGAACGCCTTTCTCTTCATAGAACTCTATATTCTAACACAGGCAATAAGAATAAATTGCAAAACAAAATTTCTGACATTAAAAAAAAGACATGTTCATACATTGTATAGTCACAAAATATCACTACTAGTCTACAATAAAAAGTTGGCACTTCATAAAATAAAATTGACATTTAAAACAGTCTCAATTCTGGAAATTTGAAAAGTTATATATTTTTAGTAAAAATAGTTTACAAAATTCTCAATTTTGGAAAAGCTTGTCTTCATGAATTGGGGAGAGCAAATCTAGCAAAGCTAGATTTCCTGTCTTAAGATCCAGGTTTGCTCTTCTCTATATTCCAAAATAAAAATTTTAAATTGTTAGAATTCAAAACTACATGTTTGAAAATCAGTAACGATTTTTATAAGGATAAAAATTCTACTGCATGTGCCTCTTAAAATTCCTTTCATTATCCATTTTATTCAAAATTCAACCGGTTACCATTTTAAAGGATAACAGACAAGAGGATTGCTATCTTGCTCTGTATATTGGGCTCTTAATTCCTTTCTAATTTTTTTGATAGCCCAAAGCAATCCAAAATAACACATTATTATCATAAAATCCAGAATTTCCCAGTGTGTTCTGTAGTGTATATAGTCCCAATGCGATTATATACACTTGTGGTAAATTTGAAGTTATATGTATTCCTAAATGCAAAATAAAAATCTAAAAATGCATTTACCTATATGTTTCATTATGCAATAATGCCCTTTTAAGAAAGAAATGGCTTACCAGATGCAAGAATACCTGGAAGTTGCATAATATGTTTTTATATTTAATAACAGAAAATAAGGTAATAAGTGATTTTTTTGTTGTTATATATTTTTATATTCTTTTGTAAATTACATATTCATTGCTTCATCAATGTGATTTTTTTCTGGTTTATTTTACTCTAGTGTGAATTATAGTGCATTAACTCTTGATAGTTTTCTATTAGAAAATGATTCTTGATGAAATTCTCCATGATCAATTAACTTTGATAAACACTGCCACAGGCAAGACATGTCACCAAACCAAAATTTAAAGTAAATACTTTTATGGCTTACAATGTCCTATTTTGAGGCTCAGAAATATGTAGCAGTTTTTGCAGTTGATGCTAATTTGTGTGGGTGCTAGGTTTTAGTTACACTAATTTGTGATTATTTCTGAGATGAAAATAAAAATATCTGCAGGTGGATTCCCTTCCTCAGTGCAGGAATAATTGTGAATTAGTGTTTATTCTAACTGAGATTACTGAGAGTAATGTAACATAGTTACTTCTACCTAAAGTTTGTTTCCAGGGATAAAATTCGCTAAATGTTTAACTGTTTTAAAACTATAAATCCCAGCATATGAGTTTCAAAAATTTTTTTCCCCACTTTTCTGGAGCAAGGGTTGGCAAACTTGTGTAAAGGACCAGAGAGTAAATATTTTAGATTCGCCATATGATGTCTGTTATTTCTACTCAGCTCAGTCATTGTAGCCAAAAAGCAGCTACAGTAAAATGTAAATAAAGCAGTATAACTGTGTTTCAATAAAACATTATTTATAGACAGGAAATTTGAATGCTATATAATTTTCGTGTGTTGCAAATAATCTTTTTATGAATTATTTTCAGCCATTTAAAAATATAAAAACCACTCTTAGCTTGCAGTTCCTACCAGCACAAGCTGGGTGTGGAATTTGGCCAATGGGATGTAGGATGCAAGGGCCTGTTCTCTCGAGTTACAGTGCAAACATCCCTCATTAGAGACCAGCATTCGAAAACGAATTGATTGTACTAGCCCTGCGCCAGAAAATATGAAAACTACAATCAAAACAAAAAACAAGTTACCGAAATCTGCCCAAGATGTGAGGGGATTTACTCCTCCCCCAGGATGCCCCCCTCTGCTCATGTATGGTCCCCTCCTGTTGGCGTCCCCAGCCACCAGCAGTGAGTGAGACTGTCCTGTCCCTCTGCTCCCTGTCCGACCGCATGCAGGGGCCCAAAGAGTTCTCAGCAATAGTTATTTACGGGGCACAGATCCTCATCCATCAATTCACTACTAACTTCTGTGGCTCCCAGAGGGACAGAAAGCCGCCTTTCCAGCCCCACGCCTGGCTTGGAGTCCAGCCGCTAAGAGTCCAGCCTCTCTGAGGGTTAATGGCCAGCGGAGTCTGGCAGCTGTTGTGGGTTCTCTGCACCCAAATGGGGTTGGGGCCATGACCTGTTCTTCAGTCTCACGGCCAACACCAGCGGATGACTCTGACAGTTCAAGTCACCAAACGTCTTATTTTGGCAGGGGCCAGAGCACCTTCTACAAAACAGTTATAAAGAACATTTCTTTCGTCCAGGATGGGAAATCTGGGCCCTTTCACACCAGAGACAAGGATCAAAGAAGTAGCACGCGGGGTGCAGTAAGTAGTTGACCCCCGCGTTGTTGTTCCAGTGCCGGCCCTGCCCGCAGCCTGCAGCCAGCGAAGCGGCCCGGCGCTGCGTCCATCGGCTCTTAGGCTACAGACCGGGAAGCACGTGGAGCCAGAAGTGGAAGCGGCCCGGTGTCGCCGGACCGGCTAGGAGAACCCCGACGGCGCCTCTGGCGTCAGTGTCTCCACGGCTCCGCCTGCAGCTCGCCCGGCAGGTCCGGAAGGAGCGACCGCGGGGCGGGCGGAACACACGGCAGGGCTCCGGGCTGGGGCGGCGATCGCTGCTGGGCCCATCCCCGCACGAGCTCCTGCCTCCGTCGCTGATGTCGCAGGTGCTGGATGCATTGCGGGAGCCCTGGAGGCGGCGAGGAGAGGAGCGGGGCGGCCTACAGGCCCAGGAGATGGTCCCGCTCCTCCGCGCTCACGGGAAGCGGCAGTCATGGGAGCACCCCGGGCGGTACAGCGGATCCTCGGCCCGGCAGAGGGCTTCCCGCCGGCCGGGCTCAGCCCCGCGGGGCAGGAACCGCACCCGCTTCTCTCCCTCGGCGCACAGACCAGCCCGGTGTCTCTGCCGCCGTCACGGGAAATTGGGGTCGGAGGACAGAGAGAAGGGGCGCGATCCCAGCATATCCTCTGGCACCTGGAGGCTGCCTCATCCTCCGCAGACAGGGGCATGTCCCTGAACTTGGCGGCGGGGCCCAGGGCCTCAGAAGCGCCGGTGCCCTGGCCCCTCCCCAAGCAGAGGACATGGTGCTCATTTTGAAATGTATAGAAATTCCAAATTACTCTGTTGTGTAACAAGAAGTAACATAGTGTTGTAGATCAGTTATATTTCAACAGTCAACCAACAAGCAAACAAACTCATCCAATAACAGTCCGATTTGTGGTCCACAGAGGCAGGGCGTGGGAAGGGGTGGGACTGGATGAAGGTGGCCCAAACTGCAAGCATCCACTAGTAAGAGATACCAGGGATGCAAGGTAGCACATGATAAAGATAATTAACACTTGTGTCTCCTATACATAGAAGTGGTTCAGAGAATTAATTATAAAGGTTCCCATCACAAGAAAAACACATTTTTCTATTTCTCTAATTTTGTGTCTATATGAGATGATGAAAGTTCCCTAAATTTAGTGTGATAATCATTTCATAACATATGTAAGTCAAATCATTATACACTGTAAAGTTACACGGTGCTCTATGTCAGTTATACCTCAGTAAAACTGGAAGAAGATAAATGAATAAATAAAATGGTGCCCCATTGAATCTCGATTAAAATGGATACTAAATGGAATTTTAGTGGGCATGTGCAGCAGTTTTTGTATTCTCATAAAAACCATTATTGATTTTCAAAAGTGTATTTTGTAATTGAACAGTTAATTTAAAAATACTTATTTCATAATATTTTGAACAATTATCTTGGCTGTTAGAAAGGGAAATCTATCTTTATTCTTCCCAAATCTTTCAGAATAGCTTTTCAAAGGTTCAGAATTTTGTAAAATATTTTTTAAAAACCCAGTCTTTTTGACAATTTTTGGCCTTCCAAAGTTCTATAATGATACTGTTATAAATCTCAATTTTGTTTTATAAAGTGGCAACTTTTCTTTGTAAATTAGGAGCAAACATTTTGTAGTTACACAATTTGTAAACCCTTATGTATGTTTGATTTTTAATATCAGAAATTTTATATTACAGTGTATTTGAATTGACTGCGTTAGAATGTAGAGTTCTATGAAGATAGGAACATTGTATTATTTACATTTTAGTCCTCATAACAAGCCAAGTTCTGAAATCCTGGAAGCTTTCAGTAAATATTCATTAATAATTGAAAATTTGATAAATTAATGACTGAGGTAACTTAGATGCTCTCTCTCCTGATGACACATTTATACCATTGATTCCAGACTCACATTTTCTTTTTAGGTTCAGATGGAGGCTATATGCTCTCTCCCTTGCTTGCATGTTTGTGTGTGTGCGTGTGCATGTACACAGACAGGAGCACAGACACACAAATGTTGCAGGCAACATCCCATGCTTTATAGCCCCCTACAATACCATGTTTTCACCCATTAGACATCCGTGGACTTTAGGGTTATAATGAATGTTTTTAGGCCAACAGAGGAAAAGCAATTTATCTGAAGAGGAGCAAGACCTTATCAGGCAGGCCCTACCCTCTCCAAATCTGAAAATGGAACTCTCCATGTCTGCAATGATTTTTTTTTATCTTACCTTATTTTATTTATTGGGGCTATAGTTGTTTTACAATGTTGTGTTTCTGGAATGATCTTCCACTTTCTTCATTCTGACATATCTATCTGTTCTTTGTGGGGGAAAAAACATTTTGGCTAAGAAATTCTGTTGCAGGAATAAACCCCTGCAAAATTTCTTGGAATTTTCATGGCCGGGTCCAAAAATTCTCCAGGACTAGGAATCTTGTGAAAAAGTTAAGTTTATTTGTAATTCAATTTTAAGTCTTAAGAGGCACATTGAGTGAAAATATAAAAGGAATAGAATAATTGAAGCACCAGATTTTACAGTGTTTTGAGACAGAGGGCTTCTCACCTTGTGAATTCATCAGTGTGAATAGAAGTTAAGGCTCTGCTGAAGTGTGTCCCACATTTATCACATTAAGAGTTCTCTCCAGTGTGAGTTTCTGGTGTATTTAAATGTGAGGCTGCAGCTAAACTATCTTCCACGTTTATAACATATATAGGTGTTCACTTCAGGGTGAGTTTTCTCATGACATCTAAGGTTACAGCATTGTCTACAAGCCTTCTCACATTGATGAGACCTGCATGGTTTCACTCCAGTATAAATTATCTTATGTTAATTCAAAGATGAATAAAGGCTGAAGGCTCTTCCAAATTGATTGCAAGCATAGGGTTTCTGTCCTGTGAGAGGTCACTCATGTGGTGTGATAGTTGAGTTCTATGTGAAATCTCCTCATATTTGTTACATTCAGTGGGCTCTTCTCCAGTGTGAAGTCCCTACTATTGATAAGGAAAGGAAAGACTATTAAAAGTTTGCTCACATAAAATTCATTTCTATACTTCTCTACACATGAATTCTAGGCTGCTCCCTCAGTGATGGTCTCCACTAACTACCAACCCCACCATGTTACTTATATTCACATAGAGTCTCACTTTGCTGAATTCATATAGATTTTTCTAACTTGTAGCCTCTCACTGCCATCGTTTTCTGATTAAGTTTTCGGCCTTCTTTATTTTTCAAACACTATATACATGAACTACATTTAAGCAACTGCCCTTTTGAAACTCAAGGTACAGTTTGTTTTTGGGGAAAAATGGTTCCAAATGAAAACTATTCAAAAGCCTCTGCCGGGCCAGCGTTTAAGTCCCCTTTCAGTCAGATGGTTGGGCTGAATTCCTCTTACCCTAAGATCATATCTCTTATGTGGACAGCGGGGTTTATTCCCGTAAACTTACTATTGACCTTCAGATAAATGGCTTCTTCCTGAAGCTACTGTCTGTGAACATGTTTAAAATTGATCTTTAACACAGAGAAAAGGTATGAAATGGAGCAATATATAAGAAATTGGAAACATATTATAGGATATTGACAATTAGAATATATCTTGAAGGGTAAAACAAACGAAAAATAAAATGGCTGGGATGTTGGTGAGATAAGGATGAGGAAAAGCACCGGAAGGGAGGGACTGAAACAATGGGTGCTGCGTTGACGTTTAGCACCAGTCGCCACAGAGCCATCCTTTCCTCTAAGGCCAAGGAATATACGGAAGGTTAGATTAATAAGATTGATACGTTCACAGAATTGTGACACTATCGGAGGGATTTTTCTACATTGACTTCAACAAGATTTCAGAGACATTTCACTCAAAGAAACCTGCAATTGACATTACCCCAGGTCTGGATGAAGTTCACAATCACATGTCTTCAAAGTCACTGATTCCTAAAAACATGCAGGACATTCTGGTTCAGGCTGCCCCATTTACCCAAATGTCCAGAGGTGATGGTCGAGGGTGACAGTAATGAGAAAAGACAGTTGTGTGTATCAAAAGCCCAAACCTGTTTGACGTCAAGTCCAATGTTCCTCTGGGCTGACTTGGCGTATGCCTTTCAGGTGCATCACAGAGATGGGCACACTCTGAATACAGAGTGACTTTCATGGTAAAGGACCACCACATGAGGGGTGGTGTGAAATAACCTGCACAGTCCACAACAGAATGTTAATTCTGAGCTGACTGGCAATTAAAAAATGTGTACTTGGGAATTCATAAATATCCCTGTTCCCCACTACTTTCAGTTAAATCTACAGACTTAGCACAAGACAGGCAATATACATGTTCCGCCACTTATCAGCAGTGACTACAGGCAATGTATTCCCCAATACAAACCTCACTGTTCTCATGTGGAAAATACCTTAATAACCTCTCAAGAGAGTTGAGTGATTAAATGAGCTGACATGACATGTTTGAACATAACAAAACCCAATAAATAAAAGCTACAGGTGAATTAGTCATTAAAAAGTCAGAGAGCCTTGATGCCATGTCCACCATTTTGTGTGAGTGAACACACTGTGTATACAACTTGGGGTCCGCAGTTGCTGCCTACCTAACCTCGACACAGACCATGCATTCATCACCAGATAGGAGGACAGACGGGCTCAGCTTCACAAGCCAGCGGTCCCGGGGCTGCCAAACTGTAAGATGATCCCCAACTGACCTTTCCTGTGGGTTGAGGTCCCTCTTTCCCTCCTCGTTTCCTGGGACCTCATCGCTTTGACTATCATTGTCTCTCCTGTAGATTCCTCCTGTCTTCCCTGCTCAGAGACTAATCGGAGACTCTCGATGGTCCAGGGCTCTCCAGGGCTTCACATATCGTCACGATTTCCTAAGTGTTCCTCTACCTACTATATCCTACTCAATGCACCAATTAAGGAAAAAATGCTTTCTGTAAAGTGATTCCAGTTTCTGAACAAAGGTTACCTAAACAGGGGGAAAATGGCTGGTTTGGAACAAGAATGAATGGAAGTATTTTGTTGTGACTTTTTAGAGTTTTCAAAATAGTCAATTGTATTCTGAGAAAACAGATTAAAAATTGGAGAAACAAAGGAAAAAAAAAAGCAAATTGGCCCCACCCTCCCCTCTGGGCCAGTCCTGCTGAAGGGCTTCTTCTCTTTCTCCTACCCCGTCAGCTCTGCACAGCCCTCTAGCCAACATCTCTGACCCTGCACGTATTGAACTCACCCGTCCACACACCTCCTCCCCTGCCAGACGTTGAACTTCTGTTCTTGCTCAACCCTCCACTTGTGCCCATCACAGGACAGAGTTCGCTGCACCGCAGACTCGCTTATGGAGTGAGTCACACCCCCGTCAAGCCCATGGCTGAGGGGAGAGAAATACAACCTCTCATGTGCCCTCTTTACCATCACAGCCTTCATGGAGTCTGGAGCACCTCGGTGTAAATGTTGGAAAAGAGACGGTTGCTGTATTAGATCTTGCCCTACTCCACGATACTCACAGAGTTGCCAGACGACAGGACTTGTGCTCAGAGCCTTCACTTCCACCAGGATACACTTAGAGCACTCAGTCCAAGTGGTGACACCTTTCTATGCACCGGAAACAAAGTTACCATACCAGGAGAAAGAGCAAGTCCCCACTCACCTGGGGACACATTGCCAAGAACTCAGCTGCTAGTATTCTCTCTCAGAGACACTGTTTACTCTGAGCAGGCAAATCCAAGGAAAGGGAAGAAAGCCATGAGACTTGAACCCTATCTAGAGTTTTCAGACCTAAGAGTCATGAACCCATAAATCTTTACCTGGGAGTGAACAACCACCCCACCTGCAAATGTGAATTGGTCTATGGGAAAAGAGGAGTAATCTTGTTTCCCACGGTCAAACTCAGAAGGTTTTGGCTACTGTTTCTCATAAGGGAAATATTAGTTTCCTAAATTTATTTATTAGGAAATAAAAATCAAAGAGTTTTTAAAGGTAATTAACCCATGATATTCCAAGTTATTAGTCAGTTTCCTCCCTCGCTCCAAATGCTAGGAGAACCTCCAGTGCACTGACCCCAGTCTCCTAACATGTGTGCCAACCGTCTTCATTTTTATTCCAAATTAATCAAATCAAGTAATTTCAACATATAGTTATGAAGACCAACAATTTCCATATTCCTCTTTCCATATTCCTTCCAAATTCGTCACATTTGCTGGTCAAGATTCCAATCTTGGAGGGCTCCAAGTACCTGCTTCTTCCATGACTGAATCTAACTAGGATATTAAATCTGGTGGGGTTCGCAAATCTCCCAACATCTTTCAAATATCCCTGGACGTTGTTCTATATCTAGATGATTCAGTCTTATTCTATGCCTCACAAATATTTCAGACCTTCTCCATATCTTTTGATTTTTAATCATTCTCAGTATTTTCGCCACTTTCCACAAAAGGGACCACCTTCTACTAGACAGATTAATCAGATAATTTGAGGAAATTCTTCAGCTCACTGTCACAAAATCTACAAATATTCCTCACGGTTTATTCCCAAGCCCATAGTAAGAATTGAAGAATCATCTCTTCCTTGGCCAAGCCCAATTTCTCCAATTGTATTCTTTTCTCTCCTGCCTCCCTGGAAACTTCATGTAATTGATTATAATTTAATTATTATTTACCTTGGTATTAAAATACAGGTGCTATAAAACCCTAAAAATATCTTCCTTGAATGTTTCATAAAATCAAACAACACCAGTCCTTATATAAAGCCACACAAAACCCACAGCCTGATGGGCTGTTTGTAGGTTAAACATATTTATATAAAGACTAATCCTCCAGCTGCAATTCTCTTCCCAGAACTGGCCACAATTCACAAAACAGTGAGACCTCCGGCCAAGGCATCAAGACTGCTTTTGGAGGTTTTTAGAATATTAGCAAATTAAAGGAATCTCTTATACTTTCCTTACATATATCTAAGTGGTTAATGTGTTGAGAAGGAAAAGTTTGTGTTAGGGAAGTTTTTCCTTGATTAGATTTATCCTGATTGGCATCCAGATTAAAGGAATCCTTTCTTTATGATTATAAAATATATGAGGTTATCAGATCTATTAACAGGAGCCCACAGACAATTCTATGCCTGATTCTATAGAAAAAGACTAAAACTTTGAACTCAGGAGTGTGGTAGCTGCATACTTAAGTAAAGACACAAACACAGTTTTTCCACACATTTTGTTTCTGGTGATTACTAAATAAAATTTTCCCCAGGAGGAATCAAAGTCATTTATTATTCAAGGAATTATTAACTTAAAGATAGTTATTTAATTTGATTAAAGAACATTGGTCACAGGCCATTTGAGAGTAGATTAGGTTACTGTGTACATGGAATCTCTGTGCATTTACAATCCTTATGTAATAGTCAAGAGAAACTTGCTTTATGACTCTACGGTTTACTTTTCTGCAATTTGTCCAGAGAGGAAAACAGGAAAAAAAGAAAAGAAAAAAAAATGATGAGTAGAGATATCATGAAATATTACGGGTGTTGCCTGTAGGTTCTATTCAAGACAACAGAGAGAGGAGAGTTACTCAGCTAGTAATTTAAAGAAGGAAGCTCTGAGGCACTGACATTTAACCTGAAAGTGAAGTGGTATAAGTGTAGCTGGAACTATGTATGTGTATATCAGGGAGGAGATGAACAGAGACGAGAGCGCTCATTGTAGAGATAAAATCGATGCTTGGTTCTGTTTGTGTGGTTCTGGGACGTTATGTCAATGACTGAGCCCCAAATAATTAGTGGAGCTGCTATCTGAAACTGCAGATGAGAGGAGTAGTAGTTTTTATTTGGGGAGGAAGTTCCTGGCTTCTGTCTGATATACATTTCATTGTAGGTGTCCGCTTCCCATGCAATTATGGATGAGACCTCAGAAATGAAATCTAGCATTCGTTTTTACGCATTATTATCATAGTGGTAACAGGAGAAGACTGAATAATTATAACAGTTTTCGAAGATGGTGTATATAGTAAAAAGAGAGAAGAGGGCTACAATGGAGTCTTGAGATGTTGAAATAGTATTGTTTGAGGAGAACTGCGCACAGTACACTGGCAGGAACTGACTAGTTTAAAGGCAGTGGGGAGTTTGTGATGTCAGAGGACCTTGGAAATATAAATTTCCTGACGGAGGTCATAGTCCAATTCTGCTTGGGTTCAAGTAAAATACTGAGAAACATTCATTGGATTTAATCACGGAGAGATAACTATAATGTTATAAAGGTTTATGTATACGCAAGTCAACAGTAACAGGGAGATCAACCCTAGTAAATCAAACTGTGGGAGGGGCGCCCAGAGATTGTCACTAATCCTGCACTGCTCTTTCAGTTTACTTTGGAAAGAGGAAATTCATTGGGCAGGAACTAGAGAAAAATTGGTTCAGAGATTTTGTTTCAAGAATGAAGAAACTGAAAAAGATGAAAGAGAATGGACTGGGAAGAGAGGGGTGTTCGCTGGTAGAAGAGCTTCAGTTTACAATTAATAATAAAACAACCTCCAGAGAACAGGAGGGAAGGGGATTCATTTGAGAAAAATGGGCTTATCCAGGCGTAGAAATGACTTTCAGTTTAAACAGGAGCGGCATCGCCAATGGGTGAAGATTCAGGAATAGGTGTTGACTTCATGACAGTGAGCTGACACATTTCTTCGAATATTCTACTTCATCTGCATTGTAGGAGGTGAACACACTGTTGAAAGTGAGGGAAGGTGAGAATTTCAGGGATTCAAAGAAACAAGGGGAACATTCAAAGTGTGTGCAAAGCATGGGAGAATGGTTTATGATCATGTCCTGGTAGGATGCAGATATTTATAAAACTCATTGGGAGATACGTATGATAGATGCAGCCATAGGAAGAGGAGTTTTTTGTCATCTCTCATTGGGGTCTTGATCATCAGCTGTGCTGAGAGGTCAGAGGGACCTGAGAATTGTTCCATAAAACTCAGGAGACATGGGAATGATCGGGAGGCTTGGTCAATGCACTGGAGGATTCCTGTGTTGGGAGAACCTAAGCACGGTAGTCATTGTGTGAACAGACTGGAGGGGAAGTGTTATGATAACAGGGAGGATTCCAGCCACTGATTTGATAGGCGACATATCCAGGTGAAATTTGAATCTGGGATCCACACCTCAACACCAGTATATTTAGGAATTTGAGATTCAGAAACAGCCTGAGCTACGTTTGAATTCTAGCTCTGTCATTTTCTAGCTGCATGATCTTCTCACATAAGCAAAATTTCAGAACCTAGCTTATGTTACTTGTTAAAAGGTAACTAATCTATAAGTAACAGGGTTGTACTAAAGATAAATAAGCAAACGTAGGTAAATCTCAATCACAGGGTCTCAAAAGGAATGTTTTCTCTTTTCAGAATCTCAGGATCAAAGGGCTGTGATCCACCCCTCTTCATGACACATTATCAGTATTTGTCTATGCAGTAGTTAATGATTAACATTGACTTGGGTAGCACTTGACAGTTGACACATACTTTCCTATAGAAATATTATGAAGTGAAGAATGTTTCTCCCCATGACATTTAGTAGGACAGAACTCCACCTACTCTTTCGCTAATGTATCTGAAGGTGTTGACTAAATTTCACCCCAAATTAAACTTCACTCTATATTTGATGAGCGTGTCTGCTCTGTGTGGATTGTGGTACCCAACAGTGGGCTTATGATGTGCGTACTCCTGCTGCTTTCCTGTGCAAGGGGTTTTTAGCCCTGATTTGTGTGACAAGACCTTCCAACAAGACATGAGTCCCTGGATTGTTTTCCCCACCATGAAGTAGATCCAAAGTGGCCTGGCCACATGGTCCAAGGCCATGGAGGGCAGCAATAGGGTTGAGGCCCTCATGTTGCTTGATTCCCACATGGGGAGGAACCAAGGTGACTGAGGGCAAGGGCATCCGGGGTGTGGGGAGAGGGCACAGCAGGGAGGGTGGGGCCTCTGAAGCACTGGGACGGGTGTTGGAGAAAAAATCCTGGTGCGTTTGATCAAGAATTATTTCATGAAACATTTGAGAGTGGTGTTCTTTCTGTGGAGTCAACATTCCCCAACTGATCATTGTGCGGGTTTCCTGCAGTTTGGTGTAACTCCTAGGAACTGAACATTAATGAAATAACTCTGAAAAAGTAGCTCTAATAAAAGTACAACACCCAAGGATTTTCATGTTTTATGTGTAAATGAAAATATTACTGTCTTGATTATGTGCAGTAGCCTACACTGCCTTATTGTTGACGCTGGAGAGAGGGAGGTTCACCATATCTACACATGCCTGGGGGTGGTAGAGCTCATTCCCAGGTGAGTGGCTGGGGATTCATGCCTGGAATGCCTAACAATGCTTTAAATGCCTGGATTCTCTTGGTTGCTTTCCCTTTCCTCATCTTTACCTGCTCAGTTTTTCATCTGACCCTGCATAAGTATGCAGAGGCGGACAAGTGTTGGCTGAGTTCCTTACAATGAAACATGTGAGAAGAGACTTATTTTTATTCTTGAATTGGTCCGTCTTTTGCCAAATGGTCAGGTTTCTCCTTTTGGCTTGGATCTTCTAAGTACACCCATGAAATACTAATGCCAGTTATGTTCACCACCCTGTTAGGGAGACTGATGTGGAAATAATCTCCTTCCGTCATTCACACCCACTTGTTCCAGGCTCCATTAATGCTGTGACTTCACAGAACACATGGGAGAGATTTTCACTAAAAACAATAAATACAGCCCTTAGCCTCAGTAAAGAAAAATTCCCTAATTACCATGTGAATAACTACAACAGCCTTAGGTGTGTGGTGAACACAGGTGATAGTAATGAGAGAAACAAGTTTGCAGACCCAGGGTGGGGGTGGGGGGGTGGGGGGTGGAGCAGATGTGAAAGGTGCTGGGGTGGAGGTGGATGCTGGACAATAAAGAGTAATGAGGAATTGTTTACTATTTCTAATTTTTAAAATATTGAACTTTTTATAGACTATATTTGAACATTTTTAAGTCTACAAAAGAAGACAAATAAAATTTCCTTCCTTCACAATAACTCAATTATCCTATGTGTACTTTTCTTTTTAAAGAGTTTCCTATTTATTTATTTATTTTTGGCTGTGTTGGGTCTTTTTTGCTGAGCACGGGCTTTCTCTACTTGCTGCGAGTGGGGGCTACTCTTCGTTGAGGGGCACGGATTCCTCATTGCTGTGTCTCTTATTGCTGATCACGGGCTCCAGGCGCGCATGCTCAGTAGTTGTGGCTCACGGGCTTGGCCGTTCCGCGGCACGTGGGATCCTACCAGAACAGAGATCAAACCCATGTTTCCTGCATTGGCAGGTGGACTCTCAACCACTGCGCCACCAGGGAGGTCCCTCCCTATGTGTTCTTCACCTTTGTTCAAACTTGAAAATTGAATGTAACATATGCAGATTATTATTTTCTTAATTGTAACTGTGTATTGAGGAGAAAGTGTATGATAGACAGGATGAAATGTAGGGCACTGGACAGGAAATGACACATTAGGGAGCTCGAAGCCCTCACTCCCCGCCAGTGACATCAATACAAAAACCAGGGTTTGTCAGCACAGGGGACCTAAGAAGTGGCAACAATGATCTCTTTTCTGCTCCCACCACTCTCAGACCTGGCAGGAGTACGGATTACCTGCCGATATGTGTGTGTGCGTGTGTGTTTCTTTTTTCTTCGTGCCACAGCTGGACTTGCTGATTGAGCCTGCGTGTTTTAGGAAAGGAATGGCCATGTTGCGCTAACAATACAGTGGACCCTCCGTCGCTCTTGTGTCTTTGGGAGTTGAGTGCACACAAAATTTGTATGATGGATCCAGGCGCGAACTTCCAGTTTTCCTCTTGGCTCATACCTGCTATGCCAGGGGAATATTCTTCCCTTGGGAAATCAGCTCAAAGGTTTTGGAGAGAAAGGCTGCACAGGTGTAGGTTGGGAGCAGCAACACTTGGCATGGACGACTGGGCAAACCAAGTGAATTGCTAAGGGTTCCTGATATGAGGAAACAGGCTGAGGACATAGGAAGGCCAGGCCTGCAGAGT
Source organism: Orcinus orca (assembly GCF_937001465.1). Lineage (NCBI taxonomy): Eukaryota > Metazoa > Chordata > Mammalia > Artiodactyla > Delphinidae > Orcinus > Orcinus orca. The sequence goes on from NC_064572.1 coordinate 5,561,770, forward strand.
GAAAGTTCTTCTTGCCTGTAGGTAGCTCTGGGTGTGGGTGGAGGAGAGACATTGAGGGGCTGAGATGCCAGCCGCCTGTCCCAGGACTGCGGAAGGAGGGGGCAGAAAAGCAGGAAGTGTGGCTCATGTTTGTTTCTGACACACTCATCGTTCTGGTTCTTGACTCCAGGCTGTAAGGAGGAATTTACTCTTGTTTTGCAAAGTTGCTTTACCTATTCCAATCCTCTACTTTTCCATTTACTCTTTTCAAAAGATATATATAAACTTGCTATTTTCATTAAACAGCTTGTCATCAACATTTTTTCCAAGTCAATAGCTATACATCTAGCTCATTAAAAAAATATATCAATAAACCAAACCACAAAGTGATAATACTGTATTGTCTGAATGTACTTGAAATTTACTTACCTGGTCCCTCTCAATGGCTGTTTTCTAAATGTTCTGTTCTTAAGTAATACTGATATCAATATTCTTAGTACACATGTATTTGCACAAATGTTCCCACCTACCCACTTCTTGTCATTTGACTTTTCTTGTGGAATATGTAAAGATCAATTAGGTGGTCAAGTTATCAATCGTTTCCTCTATGGCTTCTGGGCTCTGGTTTTTATGTTTTAGTAACATCTCCACTCTGCAATTACAGAATAAAATGTCGTCCGTGTTTTCTATTGGTACGTTCATGGTTTCAGCTTACAGTTCACGCAGTCCATCCCCCTGCAGAATTTTCCTTGTTTACAGCGGCCGGCGGCCCAGGAATAGCGTGAAGAGCGCGTCTCCTTCGCGGCAGCCTCCGGCACCATCCTCCCAGCTCCTCGTCCCCCGTCTGCTGCCGGGGTCGCGCCGTGTCGTGCCGAGCCGGGCGCTAGCTCCGAGGCGGACTCCCCGAGACGAGCTCGGGCGTTTGGGCGGCCGGCACTGCACCCTCGCCGTTCGGCGATCGGGATCCGGCCCGGGGACATTCGAGCCGGTGGTCGGGCGCCACCTGGCGGCCGCTTTTATATCGTCCCTTGTCTCCGGAGCTTCGGCGATCTTCGCGAGGGCTGACATTCGGACGCCGGGCGGGAGGCAGCGTTCCGGGACGCCGTCTATCCGTGTGGCGATTGTCCCGGTGGTCGCGGGGCATGGGCTCCTCCTGCGGTCGCTGGAGATTGGGTGTGTAGGTTTACGAGGCTGTGATCGTTGCCGCGCTCCTTAGTGAGTTGTGAGGGTTGCCTGGCTTGGTCGACCAGCAACCGCCCGTGCCCCTCCAGCCACGGGAACTGAGCGGACTCGACCCTACCTGGGCCGCCCGCCGCGTTGTGTAGGGAGGGGTTCTTGCGAGCCCTCCGGAGCGCTTGAGGCTTGATGGTCCGTCCTTCTGAGTCACTTTAGGTGCGTTCATTTTCTACCACTTCCGTCCACCAGCGTCCCACTCCGGACGTGGGGAACGCACCAGGCACGGGCGTTGAGGCCGTTGGAGGGCCCGATGTGCTTGTTGACTGGCGCGCTTGGGTCCCTGTCTCCGGGGCATGGGCGCTTGCTGCTCTCGCGGGATTTGGACGGGCAGACTTGTGTAGTGTGAGGCCGGCGCTGCGCTCCCTAGAAGTCGTTGAGTGGTGGGTCTGCTCGGTTCGACCACCACTCCCTTGTGTCCCTTGCGCGTGAAACGCCCACTTTGAAGCACGTGGTCAAGAGAGGGTATCCATCCCCGGAGTCGTCCGTGTGGCCCGGTGGTCGTACTTCCGCTTTACAAGTGTCGCCTGAGAGTGGTTCAAAGTCTCCTACGGACGTGGACGCCGACAAGTTTCCGCCGGCCTTCTCTCTTGATCCCGTTTGCCCTTATTCCCAAATATGTTTTTCTCCGCAGTGGGTAGGGCCCGAATGGCATAACGAGGAGGCACTGGAAGTGGGACCACGGCCTTCACGTCCTCCACGTTCTCCTTCCCACGGGACCGCCACGCCCCGTCCAATAGGACGCCCGGTGCTGCTTCTTGGCCGCCTTGGGAAAACGGTGCGTCCCGGTCCTGTCGCCGTGGTGGAGCTCCTCCCCTGCGTCTACTTTCTCCGAAATCCGCGAGAAGCGGTCATGGGGCTGCGCAGACGGTATTTCCCTACAGGCCGAGCTGCGTCTACGGGGGAGTGACCGGCGTCTCACTTCTGTTGGCCACGTCGGCGAAGCGCTTGAGAGGACCAGGTCCTCTCACCACAGGTGAGAGCAAGGAAAGTCGCGGGCGAGAGGTAGGGTGCCCCAGGCGCAGCCACGGTTCCGCCTGTGGCTTGGTGGTCGGAGAAGCCTAACAAATGGGAAATGGGGAGCTGCCTGGGGCGTCTGGTGATGGTCGTGTGGAGGCATGAGGCGATGCGCAGTCCTGGGTGGGCGCGGTTGTCAGAAGCTCCCCGTGAGAATCTCGTACTGGAATGGCCTCTGAACGCGCGTGTGGATGAGGAGACAACCCGGAGAGAGAAATGGGACCTATGGTGGGCCAGAGGGGATGAGTTTGGAGGAGTGGAGGTGCACCTTCTCTTCCGTGCCATCCAGATCTATACCGGTGGTTTTTCCTCCATTTGGTTGTTACCTGGCGTCCGCTGCTGCAAGGAAGACTAGACCATACAGCGTTGTCCTGGCAAGAAACAATTCAGTGACGAGAATTTGGAGATCCATTAGTGTAGACACTGGTGAAGTGAGAAATTCTGAGATCTACAGAACTGAAAATTACTATTGTCGTCGTTACTCAACAGCATTGTAATTACCATTGTTTGTAATTAGTGATAAAACAGTAGAGTCACACAGTAGCTGATTAATTGGAGATGATCAAAGAGGGGTTTTCAGTATTTCTAAATGCTGCTAAATGGGCAGAGGGCAAGGTGGAGACAGCAGGTATGTGCCAGGTAAGGCTGTGACGTGTGTGAGAATAAAGAGAGGTGCTGAGATTATGGAGGGGTTCTGAATGGTACAAGAGGCTGGAAAGCATTCTTAAAGATATGTGGGGGGATAGATATGATAAGTTGCAGTTTACAGAAAGAGAAAGGCTCATTGCTAGTCTCCACAGAAGGATTCAGCAGCAGAGTATCTTATCAAATGCTGTTAAAAGCACTCCAGGGGGCTTCCCTGGTGGCACAGTGGTTGAGAGTCCGCCTGCCGTTGCAGGGGATGTGGGTTCGTGCCCTGGTCTGGGAAGATCCCACATGCTGCGGAGCGGCTGGCCCCGTGAGCCATGGCCGCTGAGCCTGCGCGTCCGGAGCCTGTGCTCTGCAACGGGAGAGGCCACAACAGTGAGAGGCCTGCATACTGCAAAAAAAAAAAAAAAAAAACTCCAGGTTATAAATCCTTTAGAAACATACCCTACACATTTGCTAGCAGCAGAATTATGCATTGCTGCATTGTTTGTAATATAAACAGATTATTGAATATCAGTGTTCATCCCAACGTGGATTGGCAAAGTGCATTATAGTACATCATCCATTCAGTGCACTGTCGTGCAGGAAACGATGTCTTGATAGAGGATAATTTGCAAAATATTGTCAAATGAATAAAAGCAAGCTATAACAGCACTGTGCCTAGTGTTCTATTTGTGTTTTTAATTAGGGTGCCAAGGAGAAATGTATATTCATATTTGCTTGTATGCACATAAAGACACTCTGGAAGTTTGCTGTGGGAAACCAGATACATGGCTACCTGTGAAGGGCAGGGACTCCTGGGCAAAGAGGGGGAGGCGGTGTGGGGCACAATGTAATGCAATTTTCAGGACTTTCAACCATGTACATGGATTACAACCTCTCTAGAAATCCAAGAAATTGAATTTTTTAAACCTCCAAGGATTAAAATGCATTTACTATTTCTACCGAGTACATGTCAAGTTTGTTTTACCATGGAGCTATGCCTTCTCTAAAATGTCTACTCAAGCCTTCCATGGTGATTTTGACTATTTTCCCTTACTTTGGTAGCAAAGAAAACCAGGGGAATCAATGGATGTGTAGTTCATCAGCCCCTGCAGTGGCTCCCCTGCATTTTTCTTTCAAATAGTTTATACACTTTGTTTTTTGGTGCTATTTTCATAAGTTTTATTTGCAAGAAAGAAGATAGAGGAGAAATAAAGCTGTATTAGGGTTTTGCTAGGGTTGCCAGAAAAAGTGCAGACTGGGAGGCTTAATTTTCTCACAGCTCTGGAGGCTTTGAGTTCAAGATCAAGGTGTCTACAGGTTCAGTTTCTTCTGAGGCCTCTCTTCCTTGCTCGCAGGTGGCTGCATTCTTACTGCATCCTCAGATGGACTTAACTCTATGAGCTGAGTGTGCATGGCTGTGTCCTAATCTTCTCATAGGGGCACAGCTCTGAATTAGGGCTCACCCATATGACCCATTTTAACTTCATCTCTCCTAAGGCCCTATTCCCAAATACATTCACATTCTGAGGTACAAGGGTCTGGACTTCAATATGTGAACTTATAGGGTTTCAGTTCAGACCTGAAGGGAAGCCGCTCCCTGTTGGTTGAAGCAGAAATCTCAGAGGAGAGAGGAGTCTTCCCACATGGCCTAGAACTTCTTGACACAGCCAAGTCATGACCCATAAGCCTGATTCCGTGGTTTTGCATGTCTCTGTGACAGAGTGGAGGTCAGGGAATGACTAAGGAATTATGTCCTCAGTACATTGTCACTAAATATTTCTGCCTTTTGGAGGCCAGGTGTTCACAAAAGTGAAGAAGTTATGTTTTGCTCAGCAAGTTCTCGGCCTTGGAAGGTACACAACGCACTGAGGAGTCAACCTAAGTGTCTCCCATATCCTGATCAGGCCACGGACACAGGAACAGGAGACAGCCATTAGAGGCCACAGCCTTGCTGGGAAGCAGGTGCATCACCAGTTTAGCTCAATCAGATCTGTGTTCTAGGTGCTGAGCTTGAGGAGGGCGTCAGTCCTGGGACACTGTGGACATGATGCAGAAAAATTACCTTAAACCCTGAGTCATATTTAAATAGAAAAACTGTGAGATATTAATTCTTATTGCCTCCACTGAGCTATAAACTTGGTGAAGGTGGTTATGTTATACGTTTCACCTCTTAGTCTCCTGAAAATTCCACATGCTGGATCCCTTGAGACTCTCAAACAATATTTGTTACTTTAGTGAGTGGTGTGGGAGAGAGCTACCTGATTTTTCTTGAAGACTCGTCCTATGATAATTTACAAAATCCAGAACACTTGGGAGATATGTTCTCCCTTAAGTATCTGATGGATACTGTGGACCCTCCACCTAGTAATGCACATGCACAGACACAAACACATTGCTGCAGTCGGCCTCAAGTGTTCTATTTCCCTCTTTCCAAGCTCATAGACCAACCCTTTAGCATTCTATATGTATGGGCTTTATACTCCTTTTGTGTGTGTGGCTGTGCGTGTGTGCATCAAGAAAAAGTTAATGGATTTGAAGGGAGAGAACACATCATGTAGCTCCTGCCCTCTCTCAAGCCAATCCGACAGCAGATAAACTTAGGACATAGGCATTCTCCACGGGGACCATCTCTTTTCTCCAGGTCTTTATTTTTCTTTATTTTTAACTTTATTGGAGTATAATTGCTTTACACTGGTGTGTTAATTTCTGCTTTATAACAAAGTGAATCAGCTCTATAGCCTGGTCCTTTTTGATTAGCACCATTCTCATTGGAGGAAGAATGGAACTCGGGAGGGGGACCAAGTCCCTCTGACTTCCCTGGCTGAGGGTGGGAGGGGTGCCCCAGCCCCTGCCCCTGCCCCCTGCCTCTGGTTACTCCCTGAAATGTAGGAGCCACAGGCTCAGCTGCAGAAGCAGAAGAGCCACTCCTCTTCTCTGTGCTTAGTGTTCTCATGCAATATCTCTTCCAATATTTTCACTTTCAGCATATGAGTGGCCTTACTTTGAAGTGAGTCTCTTGTAGACAACATATAGTTGGACCCTTTTTATGTCTATCTTGTCCATCTTTGTTTTTTTTAATGTTATTAAATACTCACCTATATTTTAGTATGAAACATAATTTTATTTCTTTATATTTAAATCTATAAGACCTACATAATTTATCTTAGTATCCAAATTGGTTTAAAAGCAGCCACCCCTGACTCTGTATATTAAATAATTCAACCATTTTACACTTAACTTAAAACGACATCCCTATCACATATTAAAATTTTTTTTTCTTTTCCTCCTATGTCATAAGAATGTCCACAGGAACTGAATTTAGTTGACTTCTTTAACTGTATAGAATACCTAGTCGTATTATATGAGAAGGCCATGGCAGGAGAGAAATATAATTCTACACACTAGTATGTATTCTAGACTGAATAGTCTCTTTCACTGACCATCAGACTATTTCTACTTGGCTTTGTATTTCCAGTGAAGTTACACTTTCATATCCGCATGGATAGCATGGCTTAAAATGCCCTGTACATCCTCAATATACCTGTGAATTCATTTATCGACATCATTTGGTGCCTACTGTGTACCATGCACCAAGCTAAGGAGTGAACCAGACAAATACAACTCTTCCCACAATGTGGCATGAATATTATCTGGTAGAAGACAATCCTTAAATATTCACACCAATAATCCATCACAGCTGTGTTTGGTGCTACAAAGTATACCCTTTGCAGCTGAGAAGTCTCGTTTCCAGATCTGTTCACTTCTGCATACTTTGAGTGCACAGCCGATTTCCAATTCCCAATGAAAAATACCAGAAGGAACTTGGAGAATTATCTTCAGAGTATTTACAAGATGTTATAAGCTAATGAGAGGAGTAGGAAAAAATAATTAAAACAAACCCCTAAAATATTAGGCAACAAAGTCTCATGAGCTCAATGCACTTGAAGACAGTCCTTTAAATTCTCAGGTCT